>NW_007726647.1:10180-28134 GCF_000696425.1 Galeopterus variegatus | reverse complement strand
CGGGTCTAGCCAATGGATCGGTGGAGGCGGGGCCGCCGCGCAGGTGTGGGGCGGGACTGGGGCGCCCCCGCGAGTGGGGAGCCCAGCGCTCCGGCTGCCAGCCCCACTCGTCAGTCTTCCGTCGTGAGACATTGGCAGGCCTTCGGCCCTCCGGGCTCATTTCCGAGGACTCTCGAGTCCCCAACACGCCCGTCCTTGGCTCACGACGTTGCCAAGCGCCTGGCTGCAGACTCCCCCTGCGCATGCCCCTCGGCCCCACCCCAGGGCGCTCTTCCCGTCTTCGTGCGGAGCCCTCTCCTCCCCTCTCCTCCAGGAGGCCGCCCGCCAGCCTCCCGATTTCCCGCTTCTGCGTCTCGGAGGGCTCGTGCGCGCGGACCCGGTTAGGAGACGGGAAGAGCCATTTGGCCCTCTGGGCTGCGGTCCGCGAGGGGCCCCGGGCTGGCAGCGAGCGGGAGTGGGTGGGGAGCGTTGTTTGAGCCATTTTCAACGGCCCCGACTCATCCGTCGCGTGGGAAGCGAAGGCGCGGTGAGGCCCGACTCTGGGTTCTTCGGGGACGCCTCTGCTCCCGGGCGACCTGACGGGGCGCGCTCGGCACGGGCTGAGTCCCCGGCCCTTCACGCCCCGGGGCCCGCGTCCGCGCCCTGGCGCGTCTGGGCCCGGGCACCTCCCGAGGGAAGCGGGGCCGACGCTGCAGCGCCCCCGCACGGGGAGGGAAGGTCTGTTCCCGGCGCGCGGGCCCAGGCTCCGCAGCGGACCTCCTTATCCCGCCTTCCTATTTGACAGCCGGGGACACTGAGGTCCACAGAGGGGCCCAGACCCGGGCCCCTAGTGCTGCGCTTCCGCGGCTCGTCAGGTCGGCCGCTGGGCGACATCGGGCCAGCCTCCCTCCACTGCCCGTCCATGGGCTTCAGTTTATTCGTCCCGAGAATGGAGGGCAGGTTCAGGGGCTCTGCGCCCCCAAAGCGCGTGCTCCTGTGGACCAAACGCAGGTGGCTTCCTCGGCCTCTTTCCGAGATCCCGAGCCGGCACAATCGAGGCTGGTGGTGGCGGTGGCGGGCCCAGGGTGGGTGGTGGATCAATGTGATAGGAGAGGGGGCGGTGTTCAGTGGAGAGGCAGAGAGGGCTGCGCCTCCCCGCGCGCGTGGCTGGACGCGTGGCCGCTCGCGGGAGGTCCCAGCTCCCCTCCTTACAGAGCGGGGAACTCGGGCCGCTGACTGCGGTGGAGCGGGCTTGAGGGGAGTCAGGGAAAAGTCGGGAAACGGTGAGGGCCCTGCCCCCCTCCATTCCGGCTTATTTGGGGTGACTACACTTGCTTTCTACTCTCTCTCCGTCTTCCCCTTCCTTCTTCCCTTTCACCATTTCATCCCCCTCCTTTCCTCCTTCTCTCCTCTCTCCCTCTCTTCCCTCCTTCTTCCCACGCACGTTTATTAATCGCTTGCTGTGTGCCAGACCCTTTGCTGTTCACTGAGGACACAGAGGTGGATAAGCCAGAGGAGGTCGTGGGGAGCTATTCTGTTCTCCACGATTTCCGCCTCCTTCAGATATATCAGTGAGCCTGAACACAGACGCTTCCCCAGGTGTGGGAAATGTGGAGAGGCCTCTGCCCTGGCCTTTCTGGGGTTTGGACCCGACTCCCCAGTAGTGGGAGTGTTTCAGTGATAGCCTCTCCTCAGCTATTCGCACTCCTGGAGGCCGATTAGCTCAGGAATCAGGGTTCCTCACCTCTCCTTGTGACCCAGTGTGTTCCTGTCAGGCCTCACTTCCCCAGCAGGGCAGTGGAATCATATCCTTATACCCGAGAGTCACCTCTGCTGGCGTGTTGTCCTAGGAACCCTAGATGTGAACAGCAAATCTGTGGGCTTTGTCTCTCATAAATCCTCCCCCACCCCCCAGAGACACTTCTAGCTAGCTGCAGAATGCTGCAATCCCACCGTTAATACTTCGTCCTCCAGCCTGTTGAAGTCTTGCTGTCTTTGAAGACAGGGCTCCTGCATACTTGAGAGCGCATGGAGGGCAGTGAGGACTGGGAATAGGAGGGAGCCAGACCCCACTTTGCCCTATGACCCTCAACAGGTGGCTGGTGGGCAGGGTGAGGAGGGAGGGGGAGGGGAATTTTAAGGCTGCCAGTGGGGATGGGCTGCTCTGGAGGGTGGTCTCCACTGAGCCCCTTCCTTGGCTGGAGTGTTGGCTGGCCAGGCTGGAGGCGGTGAGGGTGACTGGGAGAGCCTCCAGATGCCCTGGCAGTCCCTTCTCCAGGGAGAGAGAAGGTAACTCAGGGAGAAGAGTTTCCCTGCAGATTCTTTGTAATGAAAGTCACTTTGTTCTTTCAGAATTGTTCTCTGGGGGACCCACCTTTACCTATCAAAGGGCACAAAACACATTCAGAAGTGAAAGGAGCAGAAAAAAGAAAATAGTGAAAACAAACAAAAACCTAATGAATTGAACCACGGCTAAATTTTGACCATGTTTCAACTAATTGTTCCTGAATGTCCTGTCCTGTGTTCTGAGGCACTGGGGGGATCAACCACCAGCCTGCTCTGGGAGAGTCCTGTGGAATCTGATGAGGAAGCCAGGCTTTTGCCCGCCCAGGTGATCTGGGAAGGTTTCTGGGAGGGGAGGGATGTCAGGAGCAGAGGTGGGGCAGACAGGCTACCTGACGGAGTGGGAAGCAGTTACTCAGACTCTCTGTTCCCCTACTCCCACCCAGTCCAAAGCCTGAGCCCCTTGAGAATTTGCCTTTGTTCAGCAGTCCAGGCTTGGGCAGGAGGGCCACAGCCACCTTCTGCTCTCTGTTCCCATGCCCTTCTTGCAAGGATTCCTCCCTGGGGTGTTCTGTTCTGAGGCCTCCCCTCCTGAATCCCTGGAACCTATCCCCAATCTCTGGCCCAAATCCTCATCTCCCTTTTGGATGTCACAATCAAAGGGATGCACAAGGCGGGGGGAAAGAAAGAGGCAGGAGAGGCAGAGTCACTTGCCATCCCCGTGACAACAGGCATGGTGGGAAGAGAATCTGCAGTTACTCATTCAGAGCCTGACTGGCTTCCTGCCTGCCTCTTCTCTGCAGTGTGTGCTGCCGTTGCCTCCTCCAGTCCTTCAGCCACCTCTCAGAATCACGCACTTACTTTCTTCAAGGCTCCCACCCCAGGAGCTCAGTGGTGGAGATTGAGTGGGAAGGGTGGCTGGGGATCGGAGAGTGGCCTTGACTTGCATGATGGGGGCCAGGCCACCATGAGGTGAGAAAATGACCTGGCTTGGGGAGTCACTGCTCCAGGATTTCCCTGCCAGAACCACCCACATTGCTTTGCCTTCTCTAGGTTTCTGAGTTAAAGGGATCTACACCTTTAGGTCTTTATCCACCTGGGCTGGTAGCTCCAAGTATATAAAGTGCTCACCACCTCCCCAGGCTGCCCCTTCTTTTGGGGCCAGTTTTTCCTGTGAGAAGATGCATCTTAACTTCATGCTGTGGTTGCTGGAAGGCAGGAGAGGCTTGAGCAGGTATCTAAAGAAGAAATATTTCCTTCATCTCTTCTGTAACAGCATTCAGTGAATATCATTCATTCCTCCCTCATGTATTACCATCTATACTGGCCTGGCCAGTCTGGGGATGTGGCTGTGACTTAGACATGGGCTGTCCCCTCCAGGGGAGCTTAGCACTCCTTGGGTGGTAGATTGGGGGGACTTTCTGGTGATGCTTCAGCCACACCTAGAAAGAAAAAACCAGGTTCACGGAAAGTAAGGAAGGAAGAATTGTCCTGACTTGACAGATGTGGAAATGAAGCCCAAGAAACCAGCCCTGAAATAGCCATCCCTTAGTCCTGGAGTCTGAGGCTTAGAGCTCTGTGGGGTGAGGGATGGTGCCAACTATAGACGTGTTCTCCAGTTGGCAGGTGCTAACATGGAGTTGGGAGTGTGGAAGTTTATTGGATGGCAGAGGAACACTGTGAAAGATAAAGGACTAGAAAGCAGGATTGGGCAGAGAGAATCTCGGACTGCAATGCAGACCGGAAAGCGTCTCTGCCAACCCACCAGTGAGTTCCAGAGCAAAGACTGCACACAGAAGCCTTAGTAACCCTACTGTGCTCAGTCTATGGCTGGGTCTGTCTGGGAAGAGCATGGCCTCAGCTCAAATGCTGTGGTAGAGCCTGAAGGTGCTGCAGCTAGAGGCTGTCAGCTCACTGCTCTTCTCACAGCTGAATGGTAAATTCTTTCCTGAGGGAGATGTGAGTGATGCACCTCTACCACTGTCACAGAGGGGAGACTGAGGCATGGAATATGGAGGGGGTGGGAGAGCCCCTGCTCCAGGGGATAGAGGAAGAGGAGACCTAAGTCTTACCCTTGGGAAGATCCTATTCTGGGCACAAAGAGGGGTGGCCTGAGAAGAACTTCTTTCCTCAAAATCCCAGGGCTCAGTTTTGTCCAGGGGGTCAGCAGTCTGTCGTTAGGCAGCTTAGTATGGTGGTTGTAATGCAATGAGTCTGGGAGACCCTAGAGGGCAGGACTACTCCCCCTGTTTACTCTCCAAGAGCAGCCACAGTCTTGATCAAATGCTTACTGAAGCATGTGTATACGTGATTGTTTGTGTGTATGTGTGTGCACGCATCTGTGTGTATCCATGTATAAGAGCATGTGAGTGTGTGTCCTTGTGTATGGGCATGAGTCTGTATAGACACATCTGCTCCCAACTGGGGGTCTTGGTCTTGGCCAGTGTGTATTGGGAATAGGTAGAGTTAGGGGCAGAAAGGGAATGTCTCAGAGAGGGTGCTCAGAACAAGAGATAGGCAGCACCAGGTCATCTCTCAGAGGTCATTTCTGGGGCAGTGGATTCCTGTGGGTATTGTGGGGGCACTTCCCATCCCAGGGAAAGTCCACACTAACTCCTCATGGGATCTCAAAGTTCTCACGCTCACCTCCCTTTCTCCCAGCCCTGTGTTCCTGTGAATTGATGTATAGCTGACCTTGGGCAGAGATTCTGGAAAAGAGAGACAATGTGGGTGGGACAAACAAGACATGGAGCTTAAGTAACACAATCGATGACCCGGGGATTCGTGTGTGTGTTAGGAGTATAATGGTATCTACCGAAAAAAATGGAAGTCACTATGTAATTCCCAAACAACCAGAAGAAGGAAAAATAAAACCAAGAAAATGCCACCAATCCAATAAAAGATTGTATGTATGGGAAGATTAAAAACAAGAATACATGATAAACAGAAGCATAAAATCAGATATCAGGAATAATTACAAACATTAATCATCATAGTCAATGTGACTGAGTGAGAATTTAAGATGGAAAACAATAAAAGGCACAGAGAGGATAGTTCAGATAGTGAGAACATTCAATCTATCAAGAAGACTTAATAACCTCAAACTTCTATGCGTCTAATCACTTAGCCTGAAGATGTATGAGAAAAAAGGGAATTGTCAAATCTACAGTCATGGTGGAAGACTTGAACACCCTTTTCTCAGGAATTCCATTCAGCTGTCAAAATAAATGAACTAGAGCCACATCTCTCAATAGGGGTTTATATATGTAACTAAAAATATGGTGTTGAGCTACCGAAGCAGGTTACAGAATATGTGTGATATAATGCTACTTATATAGAGTTTAAAATCTGCAAACAATACTATGTAACTTTTATGAATATGTAAATATGTATCAAAGTATAAAAATTGTCCAGGAATAATACACACCCTAGTCATAACAACACTCACTTATTGTATCTCACATTTTCTATAGTCAGAAGTACAGATACGGGTTAGCTGGGTCCTCTGCTGCAATCAAGGTGTCAGCCAGGACGGTGATCTTATATGGAACTTACGGTCCTCTTCCAAGTTCATTCGGGTTGTTGACAGAATTAAACTCCTTGTGGCTGTAAGACTCCCTAATTTTTTGCTGGCCATTGGCTGGGGGGTCATTCTCAGCTCCTAAAGACTGACCTCAGGTCCTAGCCACATGACCCTCTCCATAGGCAATTCGCCACAGAGATGTTTGCTTTTTTTTTTTTTTTCAACCAGGCCAGCAAGAGAGCATCTGCTGTAGCTTTGAAACTCTCTGACTTCTTCTGTTTCCAAACTCTAGGGCATCTTTTAAAAGGGCTCACCTGATTAGGCCAGGCCCACCCACACTCAAGGAGAGGGGAATACACAGGGTGTGCACAAGAAGGGGCAGGAATCTTGGGTGTCATCTTAGACTTCTGCCAACAGCAGGAAGTATACACAGGGGGCCCTCAATTGCACTTAATATTTTATTTCTTTAAAACATGTTTACAGCAAATATGGTATTACGTTAAGGTCTAGAAAAACTGGGTGATGGATACATCAGGTTTGATTTTCTTATTCTTTTCTCCTACATGTTGGGACATATTTCACACACATACACAATTAATAAATTTTAAAACACCAAAAACAGCCTTCTAAGTAACTCTTGTACTCAACAAGTAAAAATTGAAATTACAAATTATTTAGAAATAACAATGAATATTAAAACCTAAGAGATATAGACATTATAGTAATTAGAAAATAATTTGTAGCCTTAATTACATATATTACTAACAAGAAAGACTGAAAAGTAGTGAAATAAGTTTACAACTAAATACGATAGAAAAGAAACAACAAATCCAAAAAAAAAAGAAAGGAGGAATTAGCAAATATAAAAACAGAAAATAATGAAATTAAAATAAAATATTGAATTAATGAATGAAATAAATAAACTTTCCCCTGGAACACACCAGTAAATAGACAAAGGTTTAGCAAATCTAATCAAGAACAAAAGTGGAAACATACAAGAAAAGGGATATAGTTCCAGAAATAGAGACTGTTTAGGAACTCTAAGAGAATACTATCTTTACACCAAAATTTTGAACATGTAGGTTAAATGGGTGCTTTTGTAGAGAAATATAAATTATCAAGTTTGCCCCTAAAAAAGATACCAGGCTCAGGTAGTTTCATAGGAGAATTCTATAAATCTTAAAGTAACAGGTAATTCCTATATAATCAAATTGCCCAAGAGCAATGCAGAAAATGGAATATTTTCCAATATATTCTATGAGTTATCATAATGCTAATATTAAAACAAGGCAAGAGTAGGGCCAGTAAAGAAAACTGTAATTCCACATTATAATTTAATAGATATTAATAAATAAGTAAATTTATGAATTAATTTAATACATAATTTAATTATATATTTAATGTTTATTTCATGTTCATACATAAATGCAGAAGCAAAGGCTATTTTAGGGTCCCAAGACCCTCTTAAGAGTGGTATAGACCCTGATGGCCACCCACATGTGGCAAGGTGGGCTGGTGCACCGCCCCTGGACAGGGGAGTATGGTTTGCAAACTGAGGTCTGTAGCAGCCAACCTCGGGCCTCATTGAAGCCAAAAGCTCTCAGTCTCCCTCTCGGCCTTTCCTTCATTTAGAATCTCAGGCCACAGACTTGGGTTCGAGAAATATGGCTTGCTTTTATTTTCTAGAATTTAAATTAATTTTGACTTTACAACGTCATTACACCAGACTGGCAGAGAACAGAACTTCAGGCTTTCTTGGGATCCTGAGTGGTCTGTGCTGGGGAAGTGTTAGGGAGCCCCTTCCTTCTATCCTCCCCTTGGTGGCTGCTAAGACCCTCATTAGACAAGTTAGACTAGCCTGCTGGTCCTGGCAAGTCCAGGGGCTGAGGCTTTGGGGCCTGAGAATTTTGGTGGGGCTGGGGGTCTTATGTCCAGGTTTCAGCCTCTTGTGTACTCTGCAGTCCCCTTCCTGAGGTGGAGGGCAGGCAGTGATCTAGATGTTCAAGGGAGACAGGCCGGGGGAATCCCACAGAAATCTTCCTCTTCTTCTCCTCGGTTCCCAGGCGTGGACAGGAAATGTCTTGAGACCACTTCCGCTTTCCTCCCAGCCTCAACTCTCCTCTGTGGTGAGAGATCATCTGCCCCAAAGAGGGATCTTTTCCAGGGAGAAGAACAGCAAAGATCATTCATACTCTCATTGCAAAAGTGGACCCTATGAGCCATCCCATGTCCCCACCTCTGTCCCCACTTCCCCACCTCCTCCCCTATGTCCACACCTCCATCCCTATGTCTCCACCCCCATTCCACATCCCCACCACCTCCCTCACATCCCCACCTCCATCCCCATGTCCCCACATCCGCCCCTATATCCCCACCTCCACCCCCTCCAAACTTGTGCCAGAACTGCCCTAGGTTGTGGTGGTGCCTGCTCTGAGGAGGGAGGGGTAGCCCTCAGCAAGGAGAGAGCAGCCCCAGGAGGCTGGGGGCGATGGTGACCAGGGGAATGAAGCTGGAGCTGCTGAGCAACCTATATGTGGAGAAAACCCAGCCAGGTGGGAGCACCCACGAGGGGCTGGGAACCAGGCCAGGGGATGCCTGAAGATGAGAAGAGGTGGGAGGAAGGAGATGAGGAGAGAGATGGGAGAGGAGGGATGGGGAAGAAAGGGAGGTGGAGGGTGGAGGAAGGAAAATTGGGAAAGAAGAAAGAAATGCTTAGGAGAGGAGGGAGGCGGAGGAGGAAGCCAAATGCTGGAGCAAGGGGAGGAAATGGAAGCTTTCTTTTGCAAGCCCATCCCTGTCCCCTCCCTCCCACACTTTGCTTCCCATCTCGGGTCATCTCCATCTCATCCCTTACCCATCTATGTGCTCACCTGTTCCCCTGCTCACCTGTTCCCCTGCTCACCTGCTCACTACAGTAGCTTCCTCAGAATCTCAGCCTTCTCCCTGGTGCCTCACTTTCAAAGCTCAACATCCAGGTTGAGTACTGTGATTTTTTTTAATTTACTAAGAAGAGCTTCAAAATATATGAAGTGTGTAAGATAATAAAATGATCTCTCATGCACCCATCACCTAGTTGGTTTCCTCTGTGCCTCCATTTCAACCATGATCCTTTTGAATCAGATCACAGATCCGTCATTTTATCTGTAAATATCTCTAAAGGATAAGAACTCTTTAAAAAATAATCATGATACCATTAGACACAAAACCATTTCACACC
This sequence comes from Galeopterus variegatus, assembly GCF_000696425.1. NCBI lineage: Eukaryota > Metazoa > Chordata > Mammalia > Dermoptera > Cynocephalidae > Galeopterus > Galeopterus variegatus. The sequence goes on along the minus strand of NW_007726647.1, from coordinate 19,132 downwards.
CGCAAAATACCAAAATTGCTTAATGGTGTTAAATGTTATCATTCATTCATTCCTTGCCTTATAAGTGCTTTTATTTTTTACCTGTTGTTCGTTTAAATCAGACTAACACATTAGAATTTAACACTGAGGCTCCTCTGTCTCTGCTGACCTCTCCTGACCTTGCAGGTTCTCCTCTGAAGAGCCTAGGTGTAGGTCTACACTAGCATTTCACCTCTGGAGTCTGCCGATTGCATCCCAGTGGTGGTGTTTAACCTATTTCTCTCCAACTGATTATTTTGAAACACATTTTAAAACATCAGTGAAATCCAGTTGCTTAGTTCACAGTGCTTCCCAGACCCCGTGCTGTCATCTCCTTTACCTCTCCTCCAGCCACACTGGCCTCCCTGCTATTCCCAGAACTTATTCCTAGATCCCCTCTTGCTTTCTGGCTGCTCCTCTGCTTGGAATGCTCTTCCCCTGGGCATCCCCACAGCCCCATACCTCTCTTCTCAATGCCGACCCTCCTCCTTAGTACTGCTAACTGCTCCCCCAACTCTAACCCCCTTACTCAGTCTACTCTTTTTTCGTAGCACTTATCACCATTCAAAGTACCATGTCATTCAATTTGCAAATTTACTTTATTACATTCATTATCTATCTTCCCCTGCTAGAACATAAGCTCTATTAGGGCAGGGATTTTCAGGAGTGTTGTTCCACGATGTATCTAAAGTCCCTAGACCGGTGCTCAGCACACAATAGGTCCTCTATTCGTGTTTATTGAATAAATGAATGAATCTTCCTAAAACCCAGAGCTGCCCTCTCTCTGTCCCCAGGTTTCTAATGCTGCCCTCTCACCCAGCTTTAAGGGAAACCCCTCCAGGCCCTTCCTTGCCTGGCCTTGGAGGCTCTTTACCACCTCGGGCCTGCAGCCTCCCTCATCCCTCCCTCCCCGCCCACCACACAGGCCTGGGCCCCTTTCATGTCTCTCATGATCCTTCCACCATGATCCTTCCACCAGTAAGGGCTTCCTCCGCACATCTCTCAGTGGAGACTTTGTCTGGCCTCAGGGCTTGAATCCATGTCAGTCACCCCGTCTGCGAAGACTTTGGGGGCCTCTGTTGGGGATAACATCAGAGTGGGTATCAGTGAAGGTTGGATAAGCAAGAGAAATGGAGCTCCTCCAGAAGACCTTTCCTGCTTCGATCTCCCTCTGAATCTAAGCCTTGGCCAAGCCTGACCCATGACTACAGGCTGACCCCTGACCCTGATCCTGGTCCTCCACCCAGGTGATCCATGATTCTAGGCTTATCCTTGACTCCAGCCTTACCCCTAACCCTGATCACAGGCTTTGATCCAAACTGACCCCTGGTCCTGATCATGGGCATTAGCCCAGAATAACCCATGACCCTAGGATGATACCTGACTCTGATCACGGGCGTCAGTCCAGCCTGACTTCTGACCCCAAGATGACCCCCAGCCCTGATCCCATTCCCAGCCCAAACTGCCTGACTTGGAAAGTGAGAGAGAGTATGGCTAGATCCCAGCAGGCAGTCCCTGAGTCTCTGAGTCCACAGCCCCTGGAGGAGAGCCAGGGCCTCCAGGCTGGGAGTCTCTGGGGCAATGGTGGGGGAGGGGAATTCTTATGTCTGCTCTTTCTCTACCCATCTCTCCCCACTGGCTCTCAACATGGTGGGCACTGTCTACCCATTAAGGGACTTCCAGGCCACGTGCCAGGGGAGAAGAGGAACTGGCTGGACCAGCCCACACCTCTGTTTGCACGGGTCTGAGTAAAAATAGCCTCAGTTACACAAGCTTCTCTCACTTCCTTTCTATCCTGGACCCTGCCCAGGCCCGAGTCACTTGCCAGCTGTTCCTGCTCCTAGGCTTGTTCTTGCCTGGGATGGGACAGGGCCCAGAAGGATGGGGGCAGGGGTCCTGACAGCTCCAGTGGCTCTGCTGTAGCCCAAGTGAATCTTGACACCTGCCACCACCTCTGGAAAGCCACCCTGGAAGGCCGTTGGCTTCTTTTGCCTCATGGTGGCCCCCAGTATGAGATTATTTATCCCCTCCTTGGGTGTAGACCTGTCTGTCCTCTGCCTGCAGGGGGAGGCATCTAAGGTGGGGAGGGAGCAAGGAGGAAGCCCAGACCTTGCCCTGGGAGCCCCCAGGCTAATTGGGGAGACCAAAAACCCCTGTAGGGGCTGCAGGCTGGGCTCAGTCTCTTTGGATGGTACAGGTCAGAGAACAGGCTCAGTGGGAACTGTGCTTTGAAGAGAATGGAGGATCAGGGAAAGGAGGTATTAGACTGGTGGTAGAAGAACGTAGGTGTGTGCGTGTGTGTGTGCGTGTGTGTGTGTGTGTGTGTGTGTGTGTGTGTGTGTGTGACCTACAGTGGGGGAGCAGGGAGGGGGTAGAAGACAGAGGCCTTGCTGGAGCCAAAACCACATTTGAGGGTAACTGGGTACCAGCAGAAGACCATGAGGAGGTGTTCTGCCCCAGGAAAATATAGAACTGTGTGTATTAAAGAAATGCCCCACTGCTGGTCTAGGGAAAGCACCAATTCATGGGGAAGCCTGGGCCTCAGGATCCCTTAGTCTGGGCCCAGACTAGGGTTGGGGTCTTGCCCTCCCCTCCACATGGATGGGCTAACCACATTTTACCATAGCCAGGTGCTCTAGCCTGGAATATGCTGGCCATTCAGCTGTTGAAGTCACTTCCTTAGTCCTACTGACATTTGTGTGAAAACACTCACATAGAATATGTCCACCATTCTGTGCCTTTCTGGTGGGGTGGAAACTGCTGCTTCCCTGCCCTTTGCCCATGTGGGTCTTTGGTTGGCTCATCTTCTACTATGGCTCCAACAGTGAGTACTTGCCCCAGGCCTGGCCAATGAGAGTCATGCTAATGGCCACATAGCCCAAGTTGGGCTAATGAACACCAGCCCTGGAACTTTTACTGGAACCATGGGAAAGAAGCACACTGCTCTGCTATTGTGCTGGGAAAATGTAAACCTGCTGCTGTGTGGTCATATTGACTAGCCTGAGATTTGAGTCAACTCATGGGAAATCAGATCCAAGAGATGGTGAGAGACAGATTTCTGATAACATTGTTTGAATTCCTGAATCCAGTTGCAGCTAAATCCCATCTACCTGTGGACTTTTCAGTTTCTGAGATATAAATTCTTTTTTTTGCTTAAGCCCTTGTATGTTGGCTTTTTGTCACATGAAACATAAAGAGTTCTAATACTGAAAGTTCCCCACCTCACCCCCTTGCCAGTCCCCAAGTTGTTCAGGAATGGGAGTGGAAGAGTCCACCTTGGGGAAGAGTGGGGAAAGACCTATGGCTAGTTTCAGCTCTCAGACAGAGTTGACCTCCCTTCCTGTCCTGTGGAGTCTCCTGGATCTGGTGCCCTCTTTTTCCTTGGGAGATGCTTTGTTCCATTACTGTAGAGTGAGCAGAGTCACTGGGGTCCTCCAGGCCTCCCTTCAGTCCTTCCGGGAGGTACTGCTCTTTCATGGTGATGACAGTCTTGAGCTGGCTTTCTGCATCCCCTGTAACCTAGCCCCATCTGCTTGCCACATGGAAGAAGTGCTAAGTGTCTGTGCATGAAAGGAAGGCAGTCTTCACGGTACTGATGATACCATAGGTCTCCACTAATTTTTTTATTAGGGGGGACTCATTTCCACGTGGAATCAGTACATGTCGGGAGGAGGCTTGGGATGCCATATTAGTTAGGATATAGCTGAAGCTACGTGTGACAGAGAACAAAAAGAACAGTGGCTTAAACAAGACAGAGTTTGTCTCTTTTTCACATAGAAACCAGGGCTGGTGTGGGGGCTGTTGCTGTGATGTTGCGGGCCCAGGACCCTTCTGTCTTGCTGCTCTGCTCTCCCTCAGATGTTGCCTGTATCAGTTACTGTATTGGTTTGCTGGAGCTGCTGTAACAAAATACCACAGCTTGGTGGCTTGCACAATAGAAACTTACTTTCTCACAGTTCTGCAGGCTAGAAATCTGAGATCATGGTGTCAGCAGGGTTGCTTTCTTCTGAAGGCTGAGAGGCCCCTGCCTCTCCCTTAGCTTTTGGTGGTTTGCTGGCCTAGCAACCTTTGGCGTTCCTTGGCTTGTGGAAGTCTTACCCCAATTTCTGTCTTTATCTTCATACAGCATTCTCCCTGTGTGCTTGTCTGTCTCCAATTTCCTCCTTTTATAAGTCATATTGCATTAGGGCCCACCCTAACAACCTTGTTTTATCTTGATTACCTCTGTGAAGACCTTTCCTCCAAGTGATGTTACATTCTGGGGTACTGGGGGTTAGGTTAGATTTTAAGATATGAATTTTGGGGGAACACAATTCAACCCATAACAATCATCCAATATTATATAACAAATTACCCTAAAACTTAATGGCTTAAAGAAATCATTTATTATCTCTCATGGTTTCTGTGGGTCAGGAATTTGGAAGCAACTCGGCTGGACAGTTTTGGTTTGAGAACTCTTGAGTTTGCAGTTAGATGTCAGCCAGGGCTGCAGTCATCTCAATTCTCAACTGGAGCTGGAGGATCCTCTTCCAAGGTGACTCACTCACATGGCTGCTGGCATGAGGTCTCAGCTTCTTCCTACCTAGAAGAAGGGCTGCCTGAGTGTCCTTATGGTGTCGCGGCTGGCTTGCCCCTGAGTGAGGGATCCAAGAGACCAGGATGGAAGCTATAGTGCCTTTTGTGACTAGCCTTTGGAGTCAAACACTGTCACTCCTGCCATACTCTAGTGGTTACAGAGGCCACTCCTGATTCAGTGTGGGAGGAGACTACACAAGGGTGTGAATACCAGGGGTGAAGGTCCTTGTCCACATGCCCCACCTTGGCTCACCACTACTTCTGCTTTTTGGTCAGTAGGAAGAGGTAAAGGGACAGAGGGCAGCATGCCCCTTCCTATTAACTGAGTGACAGTCACCTCTTTTCATATCCCACTTGCCAAAACTTAGTCACATGGCCACACATGGCTAAAATACACAGGTGGAAAATGTAGCCTTTATCAGGGGCAATCAGGTGCCCAGCTTAAAGATTCTATTACTATGTGTCTTAGTTTGGTTCTCTCTGAAAGCAGCACCTGGGACAAGGGACTTGGGTGAGGGTAGTTTATTTGGGAGGTGACCCTAGGGGGCTGGAGGAAGGAAGCAGGAAGTGTGCTATAAAGGTGTAGGCTGTACGGGACGGGGGCTCAACTCAGCAAGGATTTCAGAAGCCTCCAGAGTAGGAGAAAAGCTGGGGCATTTATCTAAGGGTCTCACCCTGGGAAATTGACTCCCCTGCACTTCCTGGCTGCAGCCCCTCCCCCGTCCCCCAGCTGACTCTGTGGCTTCAGAAATAGCCCTGAGACAGGCAGAGGGAGAGACCTATGTGCTGTGGAGGTGAGATGCTGAGAGCCTGTACAGAGCTGTCCATTGCAGCTGCAGCCGTAATCAGACAAGGGGCCCTAAAGCATCTGCTGTGCTGTGGAAGGAGCAAAGGTGAGAGTGAGGAACCACCCTAGCATCTCTGACATAGAGAATTTGCCCATTTTTCAGCCCCCCACACCTGAAGTGCATGAGGACAGGGGTCCGGGCTGTGAAGTTCGGAGTCTCCCACCAGACCCAGGGCAGGTGCTGTGGGCTCACTCCAGTTCACTTCTGCACCCTGTCTCACCAGCCCTGAGTGACAGCCAACACAGCCCATCTCTGGGAAAGCCCTGGAACTTGAGCTCTATCACTCTTAGATGCCCAACTGGGAAACTGAGGGCTGCCTGTGGGTCCCTAGCCACCACCACAAACCCCAATCTAAGGAGCCACAGACTGATTCCATCAGGTTCTCACCTTCTACTCCACCCTGCAGGTGCCAAGATTGCCTTTCTTGTCAAGCTCCGTGCTGGGCACAGTGAAAAAGTTCAGAAGTTGAAACAGTAAATACAAGTTTTAAAAAAAAAGGGAGAAAAGAAAAGAAGACAAGGTGGAATCAAGTTCTTTTCTGGGCACTAGCTTTCCGGCCCCTGCCCCAGAACCCTCATTTCTAAGATTTCCTGGCTCACCTCTGCGAGGATTGAATGAGGACCCCCTACTGACTGGAGAACACCTGCTTCCCTTGTTCCTGGGAGTCTCTCCATAACAGGGTTTGGATCTTTTTACTGCCACGAACCTTCTTCTGAAGACTATGGACTCCCATTAGGATAATGTTTTTAAATGCATAAAAACCGAAACAAAGGATTACAAAGGAAAGCAATTAAAATACAGCAATAAGAATAATAAAAACAAAATTGGATCACAGGGATACATGTGTTTCTTTGCTCATGTTTCAAATAACAAGTTCTAGTGGCAGGCTGAGTAACCAAAGTGATTTTAAAGTAATGATGAGAATAAATGACATTTTGAGACATCTCCACCAATGGTAATGTGAGATGAAAATATCTGAGATTTCTGTTAGTGACAAAAGTCACATCTCCTGCTGATACCACTGGGTTTTGTTGTCCACTTTCATAATGGAAGAAAATGCTAAAATTCAGTTAAAATGAAACAAAGTTGCCATTATTCCCACCCAAATATACGAACCCCCTGAATTTCTATTCATGTATTTCTTGGGGGTCAGTGCACACAGGGCTAAGACCCCCGGTTCTATGTGGAGGCTTAACCATGGATCTGTCACTTTCTCAGGACACAGGTCCCAGTAGATGTTCTCTCCCTGTCTGAGCTGGTTGCTGTCAAGCCAGCGAGGTCTAGGGACTGGCCATCCTCTGTGGCCTGTGCAGACGTTCTGCATCCACACCCCAGGGAACAAGAGGGGACTCCAGCCTCAAGACATGGTCACCATGGCTTCCAGATGAGGGTGGAGTGGGGGCAGGAAGGAGGCTGGGAGGTACTGGCCGTCTCCTGAGGAGGGACTGGGGAACCCCCTCCCCACTCTGCCCTCCACAAAGGCTTTTTTCCTGATGGATGGAGAAAATTAGCGTCTGGCTGCTTCCTGGTAGGACCAGCCTTGGATGGCTTTGGCATGGTGCTAGGGAAGCTCTGAGCCCTAGGAGATCCCAAAGAGAGAGGAGAGATGTGGAAAGTTCCTTGCTGAACTCCAGAGCTCTCCTCATGGATTTGGGGTAGGGTCTTCCAGGAAGGGGATCCTGGGGATATGGCATGGCTCTGTTTCCAAGACTGACCCTGCAGTATCCTGAGTGGTCCCAGACAGCCTGGTGAGGTCCTGGAAGAGAAAAAGAGAAAAGGATTCTAGTTCAGCAGCTACTATAGGTCCTTAAACCCAAGTGTATAGGAAAGTATTTCTGATTCTGGGACCCTGCCCTGCTGCAATGGCAGAAAACAAAATCCCAGTGATTTCCTAGGTTTACAGCCTTTTAGGGGTTGAATCAAAGCTCTGGGGGCTGATATAATCCAGGTATTGAAGGGCTCCTATGGTGGTCCAGTTCTGGGGGTTCTTTGCTGCTGCCTTGCTGTGCCTGGGGAACAGAAACCTGTCTGAAGCTTCTGGCTCTGCCCAGAGAACTGGATTTCCAGGGGACCAGAAGAATCCCTTTGGCAGGGGCACTCCACATGTCTATTCCCTCTGTGGGCTCCTTCTGCCTTCTGGGGCTCTATCTGGGGAAGCCAGGCCACTTGTCTCTCGAGATTCATGAACTCTTTCTGTGGCCAACACTACCACATCGGTCTTGATACTTTCTTCGGAGGCATCCGGCATCATCCACAAGCCAGGGGAACTCACACGTGTTTTTCTGCTTTCTATTCTGTTGCCTCTTCTTAGATTCCCCTAGGAAACAGACCCTGAGACCAGAATTTGAGCATGATAATTTATTTGGGTGGTGATCCTAGAAAGCACTAGAAGGGGAGAGGGGGAGTGAGAGAGAAAAGGGCAGGCAGCCAATGCAAGGTACTCAGGAGCAGGTACCACTGTGTGGCTCGATCCCACTGTGGTCCTCCAGAGACTGTGCAGAAGCACCTCAGAGTCATCCCCTCTGTATCAAGGAAGCTGGGCTATGTCCCCTTCCATTCCCATCTGTCATGGGTTGAAGGCCAGTCCCAGGGGGGAAACTCCCAAGCACTTCTAGCTGGGTCCCACACATTGCCTTTGCCTGTCCTGTGGCCAAAAAAGCCCTCTGGCAGGGAACTGCAGGTGCCTGCAGTAAAAAGTTACAGGTATGTTGCCAGGGGCAGTGAGTGCAAAGGGGCAGTGAGTGCAAAGGGGACCCTCTGCTCCACACCCTCTGTCCTGAATGATGGATCCCAGGTGAGGAAGGGGAGAACACCTCTGCTAATTTGTTAAACATAGCCTCCTGGGCACTGGCTTCCTGCAGGGCGGCTGCCCCCACCAGCAGTGCTCTCATGCCTGTGCCCATGCATGAATGGAGCTCCATAGGCTGGATGGGGGACAATGAGAAGATGAACCAGACTTAGCCCCAGCCGCCTGTGGCTCAGTCAAGGAAGAAAGCAAACACTCATATAATACTAGTAGGTGAGGCAAAATGTTGTCAGGGCCACAAGCGGGGGATGAGAGTGCTGGGGAGCCTTAGAGAAGGAAGACAGCATCTCTGTTGGGATTTGGGTAGAGTCAGGAAGATGCTGGCCTATGAAAGTCAGGTGGGATTTGCAGGGTGGTGGGGGAAAATGGGGACATCCCCAGCAGGAGGCGCAGGAAGAGTAGAGGAGCTGTGGATGGAGAGTCCAGATAGGACAGGACTGGAGGGGATAGGCACAGCCAGGGCATAGGAGATAAGTCTAGGCAGGCTAGGGCCCCTGCTCCACTTCCAGCTCTACTCACAGCTGAGCCTGTGGGCATTTCCTCCTGTGGAGGCCACTGGGAGAGCCAGTCCAGCCACCAGTGCATGTCTGGCTTGGGACAGCTCGAGCCAGAAGTGCCAGCTGCCAGGCACTCCAGTTAGAAGCCACTACCCTCGTTAGCTGGCGTGGGATCAGCTGCTTTTTTTTTTTTTTTTTTTTTTTTTTT
>NW_007726647.1:1943-9122 GCF_000696425.1 Galeopterus variegatus | reverse complement strand
TCGGCGCTGCTCCCGCACCTCGCTCAGCCAGTGAGCGGGAACCGGTCTGTATGTGGGATCCGAACCCTCGGGCGGGAGCGCCGCCGCGCTTCCCAAGCGGCGCACTATCCAGTGCACCACCAGGCCGGCCCTAGGATCAGCTGCTTTGAGGCTCAGCGCCCTGGATTTCTTAGAGGTTTGTAAATCACCACATTAAAAACTAATCGTAGCATTTGCCCTGCGCCCGGCTCATCCCTGTTAATGCCTGGTGTTGTTTAATTTCTGGTGGTATCTGTGGAAGCTGCAGAGATGGGCTCAGTGGGACCCTGGGCAAGCCTGAGCCTCAAGGCATGGTGGGTGTTCTGCTCTGGGAGAGCAGGGATCTGACTTCCATGGTGGCTTTGGCTATGCCCTCCTGGCCTGTGTGTAGGGCAGTAACATTCACCCTTGAGTGCACTTCCCAGGAGACTTTGGAGGAGGAGGGAAGAGCATTTGAGGGCACTGCCAACTGCCCAGGGACTGGATGGGACCTGTGGATAGGGACTCAGCCTCCCTCCGTCCCACCGCACCCTGGGAGAAGGAAGAACAGCTATAGGTCTGCAGGGCAGAAGAGGGGAGGTAGCAAGACTCAGAGGACAGCAGCTCACTTTAATCCAGCCCTGACCCCAGAGATGCTTGCTGACCTAGGTGGTCAGCATCTCTGCTCTGCCCCTTGGTCCTCCACTACCTCCAGCCCACCCCCAGGAGCCTGGGTCTCTTCTCCCACTCCTCCATTCTCCACAAGCTCTCACAGCCTCCAAGTCTCCCTCCAGCCTGGTTGCCCACCCTCCTTACTGCCCGGCCAGAGAGGGTTTGCCAAAACCTACAATGGACTGTGCCACTCTCCTACCCACCTTATAGGGCTCCCATTGTCTCAAAAACACAGTTCCTCAGACTGACATGCCAGCTCCCCCACTCTTGAAGGGGTATGACAAAGCACTTTCAAATGGAGGCAATGCACTGGGCCTTTTTGGTTTGAGTTCCCGCTCTACCACTTATCAGCTGTGACCTTCAGCAAGGCACTCAACTTCCCTGCACCTCAGTTTCCTTGTCTGTAAAATGAGGATAATAGTTCCCACATCCTTGTGTTTGTGAGGATTAAATGAGTTAGCTCATGGAAAGCCCTTAGCACAGGCTTAGCACATCGTAACTGCTCAGTAAGATGTAGCCACTATCATCTACTTCAGGATACCGCCCCCCTACCCATGGCTGCCCAATATTTTGACACCTGACAGCCACCCTCAACTGTCTCAATGACCTGAAGTTCTGTCAAGACTTCCCAGTACAGCCCTGTCTTGGTTACCTATCGTGTAGCAAATGTCTACAAACTTAGCAGCTTAAGAGAACGAATATTTATTATCTCCGTTTCTGTGGATCAGGAGTCTGAGCATGGTTCACCTGGATCCTCTACTTCAGGGTCTCACAAGCCTGCAGTCAAGGTGATAGTCAAGGCTGCGGTCTCATCTGAGGCTTGACTGGGAAGGGATCTGCTTCCAAGCTCATGAACAGTTGACAGAACAAAGATCCTTGTGTCTAGAGGATGAGGGCCTCATTTTCTTGCTAGCTGCTGGAGGTCCTTGCAAACTGTTAGCTGGAGGCTGTCCTCAGCTCCTAGAGGCTACCTGAGCTCCTTGCTCTGTGGGGCTCCCCAACATAGCTGCTCGCCTCCTCAAAGCCACGGAGAGAGAGAGACTCCGGTGAGATAGGCACTACAACTTTATATAAGTGTGTATACCATGTATACATAATCACATACCTCTGTCACCTCTCCTGCATTCATTTGTTGGAAGAAAGTCACAGGTCCTGCCCACAATCAAGGGTGTCAACACCAGGAAGGAGGGACCATGGCGTCCCCTGTCTGCCACAGGCCCCAACTCCATTTCTGCCCATGTTGCTCTTTCTCTCTGTATTTCAAGGCCCACGTGCTCCCTCCCTCCCAATGCTTCCTGAGCACTACTGCATGCCAGCCCCTGGGATGGAATCTGGGGGCACCAAAATGAATAAGACAATGCAGCCTATCGAGTCTTCCCTTCCAAGAAACTCCCTCTCATCACCCTAATTCTCAACTCAGATGTATAATATGAAGCTTGTTCCATTGTCCCCGCAACAGCTTTATTTGTGTAAACACTCCTGTCTCATGGGTTCAGATTTCTTTTGGGGTCCCAGCCTCTACGAAGTCAGAGCTGAGTCTGGATGAAAGTTAGGACTTTGTCTCAGGCCATGCATGAGAATAGAGCTCTGAGGACACGCTAGAAAGGAACTGGGCTTTTTTTAGATCGATCAATGAAAACTGATCAATTTGTTTTCAGATACTAGCACAGGTCTTTGCAGAAGCCGTAGTAAGTGCAAAGCTATCAAAACCCTGGTTCTCTCCATGAAATAAGGAGGTTGTGCTGGGGGCTGGAGGCAACAGCTGATGGCAGGGGTTTATTTTTCACACACAGCAGATCCTCTCTGTTTATCTGGGATAAAGGCAAGAATCGCTAGTTATTCAGGCATTGATCAATCCCATTCCTTCTTTTTGCTCAAAAAGAGGAGTGCAGAAAGAGCATTCCTGCTGGACTGGGCCTGCTTAGGTGAGGGCTGGGTCTGGGCTCTATCATCACCCCTTAATGATGGGATTGCAGGATTTCCCCATGAGAAGGGGACGGCTGGCCTGGCTTAGCTGTGGCATGAGGATAAGCACAGTGTGGGAAGAGCAGGGGCCTGCCAGGCAGGGAGCAAGACTGAATAGGTGTTAGGAAGAGTCTGCACCGAGCCCCACATTCTCTGTCGAGTGCATGTGTGTGTCCATTATACTGATGGGGAAATTGAGGCTGGGAGAGGTGAAGGGACCTGGGGAAGGTCACATGGTGAATCAGGCGGACTGCTCCCACTGCTGCTGCCTCCGCTCCTGTGCTGCCTTTGCCTTCTTGCACAATCCATGGGAAGTGAGGTTTGGCTGAGAGATCTGGATGGCTGCAGGACTGAGGAGCACAGTCCCATTCCAGAATTGCAAAGTGTTCTACACTTGGGGGAGGGCTGGGGGCTCAGGCACCTGATGGTTTGGAGGAGGGTTTAACCCCCAACCCACACTCTACGGAGACAGAGGACAGATTAGGTGATGCTTGGGGAGCCAGCAGATGACGTACCTGATAGAAACAAGAGGAAGCCCCCAAGCTGGGGATTGTCTGCCCACCTCTGAGGAAGCTGAAAACCAGAGAAGATCCCAAACTACACAGTACCCAGAGGGCTAGAGCTTGGGGTGCTTTTCCTGCTTCTGATCCTCAATCTGGAGGTACAGGTGCCCAGGACACACACAAGCCCCTGACTCCCAAGGAAGGCTCTCCTTGCTGGCTGCTGAAGCCAGGGCAGTGTGTGTTCTGGATAATCCAGTGTTCTGGCTAACAGAGAACTATTGCTTTTGCCATAGATGGATTCAGAGCCCCACAACACCTTGCTGCCCTGGAGGATGGCTAAACTCTTTCTGTGGAGGTGGCGAGGGTCCCCTCAGCACCTGGAATACCACCTTCTCTGTCCTGCTGAGGCATAACAGGACAGTGACCTGTGGAAGAGTAGCCAGCTCCTGTCCTCCTCAGGGCTGTGGGCCGAGGCCAGGATTATCACACTGGACAGTGGCACATGTTCCGCCCCAGGGCAAGCGTCCTTCCCAGCCCCACCCACTCCACACACACACAAAGCCAGGTTGCATAACTGCTCTTCCAGGGAGCCAGACGGATCTGGCTTGAAGCAGTAGCAGTGATTTAGGTGTGTCACAGGAAGGGATGAGAGTCCAAGGTACCCTCCCAGGAGCCTAGTTCCAAGGTGCTCCTTGCTGCCAGGGAGGAGTTAACAGCCTGTTTGTATTCCAGAATGCCTGAGGGAAGGCTGCTGGGAGGGATGGGCTGCCTCTTAGATCCCTCTAATAGGCTCCTGGAGGAAACAGGATGAAACTGGATTCCATGAACAGGGAGGGAAGAGGCTTTGCTTTGAGGGTTGGGATGGGGGTTGCTAACCAGTCCCTAGGGAATTGTTGAATTCTGGCGTCTAAGCAGAAGAGGGTGGGGGTTTCCAGGAGGTATGGGTACCTGAACCTAGGGTGGTGGCTGGACCCCAGGCGGGCAAGGCCAGTGGGTCTGTGTGAAGACCAGAAACGAGTGCCTTCAGGCTTAAACTTTTCCTGCATCCATGGGACTCAGAGATCCCAGGAATTCGATGGTCCAAGGGGTGGGGACCTTGAACATCAACTGCAGTGGACAATGTGGTGCCCCACCCAGATCCCCTTCACCAGGTAGAACACCCATCTCAGTGGCTGCAAATGTGATGCTAATCGCTCTTAGCTCCCCCTTCTCTGGAGAGCTGTCTCCCCCCAGGGGGAGCCACATCACTCAGGGGGTTACACCCTCCCACCTCAAGGGCAACCCAGGAGCAAAGACCAACCAACCTATTAGGTCGTATGAGAACCCTTTCGGCCGCTCCCCATCATGGCGCTGGCTACCCTTCTCTTCTGCCTTCTCCTTCCCACTGGCGCCACAATATCTTCCCGCCAGTGCGAATCGCACACCAATCAGCACAGGCTCCCTGCTCCTGGCCCCTTAGCAACGCAATCCATCCAATTCCCGAACGTCCTGTGTCCTCAGCAAACCTATCAGCTCTCTTCTAACCCTATAAAAGCAGATGTGCCCACTGAATAAAAAACCTTCTCTGGCGAGCTGCCTTGCGTTTGTGTCTCATCCTTTAACTGGTGCTGAATTTTATTCCTTTCATTGGTGCTGAAACCCGGGAGGTGGGATTGTCCACTGTGGGCCCCGTCTCTGTCTCAACCAAGGCGGCTCGCCCTCGTCCACCTTTTCGGGCGCTGGCTCTTCGCACTCACCACCGCTTCCACCCTTGGTAAGTCTCCCTTATAGGGCTGCCACCCTCTTCTGGGCTACAGCGGAGCAGTTATTGACCAATAAGGCTCTGACGCCCTTAAGAGATGTAAAGTTACGCCCATTAAGACCTTTACAGTCGTGGTGGACCCTCCGGCTATCCACTCCCTTCTCTCCAGGAGACTTTGAGCGTGAGGGTTCAGGGTGGAGGCTCCTTTCTGCTTCTCTCTCTCTCTTTCTCTCTCTGGATGCTAAAACAGGTTCCAAAAATCCTAGTACTAGATTCCTCGTGGCCTCCAGCACTGTGCCTCCTGGGAGCTTGAAGTGTGGGTGACGACCCTCACTCTCCTCCTAATCCGGTTCCTATAGAACTTCCGTGGCTCACAAACTCCTCGGGGGACACCTCCTGGATTTTGCTGACCCACTTCTGGCCCAGGGATTCATTTCCTTGTTTTCTCTTCCTATTGATTTCCTTATCTCTGTCCACTTCACAATGGGAGCCTCCTCATCCCTTCCGGAAACCTTGCCCCTCAAATGCTTACTCAGAAACCTTACTGTACTCTCCCTTACACCAGATATTAAGCCAAAGCTCTTGATCAGATTTTGCACTCAAGATTGGCCCCAGTACCCCCTGGACAACCAGAACCATTGACCTTTTGAGGGATCCCTAGACCCAGACCTCCTTCACGACCTTTTTAACTACTGCCAGCGCCTCAAAAAGTGGAAGGAGATCCCCTATGTCAAGGCCTTTTGCCTCCTCAGATAAAATCCCCATCTTTGTTCTTCATGCTCTCCCTCCCAAGTCCTCCTGGCCTGTAAGTCTCCACCCCTTCTTGACCCTCCTACTTTTCATCCTGCAGACGAACCACCCGAATACCACCTGCCTCCCTCTGCTCCCACTTCCCCCTCCACCTCAGTTTCCTCTCTGCCATCTTCCATTTCAGCTTCCCCTTCCACTCCAATTCCACAGCTGTCCCCCATTTCCCCTCCTCCTGCAAAACCTTTTAGTCCTCCACGGACTAGATCACAGGGGCTCCCTCCAGTCCCTCCCACTATTGCACCACTTCGAGAGGTGGCTGGCCCAGAAGGGGTAATCAGAGTTCATGTATCTTTTTCCATCTCTGATCTCACACAATTAGAGAAGAAACTGGGCTCCTTTGCCACTGACCCCACCAGCTATGTTAGGGAGTTTCAGTGGCTCCTGCAGGCTTACAGTCTCACACACCATGACATATACATGTTGATAGCTAATACTCTCCTTCCTGAGGAGTGAAGGCGTGTATGGGAATTGGCCCGAGCCCATGCAGATGAAACACACAGGACTAATCCTAACCACCCTACAGGTCCCAATGCAGTTCCAGAACAGGATCCCCAATGGGATTATAACACCCCTATTGGCATAAATTCCTGTGATGTTTTTGCTTCCTGCCTTGTAGGCGGCCTCAAATGGGCTGCTCAGAAAGTTGTAAATTTCCAAAAGGTGCAGGAAGTAATACAGAAAAAGGAAGAAACCCCTTCCGAATTTTTAGACAGGTTAACCAAGGCCCTTCAACAAGATACCAATCTAGACCCAGAAACCCCAGATGGTTGTCATGTTTTAATGACCTATTTCCTAGCCCAGAGGTACCCCGACATTAGGGCTAAATTAAAAAGCTAGAGCAGGGGCCCACTACTCCTCAGACTGAAATTCTTACGGTGGCTTTTAAGGTTTTTCATAATAGAGAGAAGAAAAGGAACGCTGCAAGCAGAGAGCTGATCAGGCAAATTTTCAGATGCTTGCACAAATAATCCAAGGACAGCCACAACCCAGGTGCCCACAAACCCATAAGCCACCCCCTGGAACCTGCTTTAAATGCAGAAAAGAGGGACATTGGGCAAAAGCCTGCCCCTCTACTCGGCCTCCAAGCACTCCCTGTCCCAAATGCCACAAAAGGGGCCATTGGGGATCTGATTGCCCTGCCACCCGAAGGGGAGAAGGGCCAATCACCCCACAATCTAAGCCTGACCTGTTGGGACTAGCAGGAGAAGATTGATGGGGCCCTGGGTCTCTGTTCCCGACCATGACCATCATGACACAGGAACCCAGGGTGCGGCTTGTGGTGGACGGGTGCCCCATTTCCTTCCTCTTAGACACCGGAACCACTTTTTTGGTCCTGAGGGAGTTCTGGGGCCCAACTACACCTTCCAACTCTCCTATTGTCAGGGTAGGAGGTAAACAGATTTTCCCATGTAAACCCCCCTATTAACATTCACCATGCAAGACGTTTCCACACCCTTCTCACACTCCTTCCTTGTCATGCCCCAATGTCCC
>NW_007726647.1:0-446 GCF_000696425.1 Galeopterus variegatus | reverse complement strand
ATCCCCGGACCACCACAGCCCTTCTTGGCCTTTGCCCCATCATTCAGGATTTACAAAAAAAAGGCCATCTCCGGCCCACTCACTCGCCTTTCAACACCCTTATACTAGCTGTAAAAAAACCTAACGGGACTTATCGTTTGGTGCAGGATTTGCACCCCATTAACTCCTCAGTCATCCCTATCCATCCCTTACTGCCCAACGTCTATACCCTCCTTTCTAACATCCCAGCCACCACAACCCATTTTTCGGTTTTGGATTTAAAGGATGCTTTCTTTTCTATACCTCTAGCGCCAAGCTCTCAAGATATTTTTGCTTTCACTTGGACTGATCCTCACACCCAACACTCCTGACAATTTACCTGGACTGTTCTCCCACAGCGATTTCTGGACAGTCCTCACATCTTTGGCCAGGTTTTAGCCCAGGATCTCACTGAGTTTTATGCCAAC
>NW_007726646.1:587604-626470 GCF_000696425.1 Galeopterus variegatus | reverse complement strand
TAACTACTATACTTTTTTTTGAAGTTGTTACAACAAGCAAACGGAAAGGACATTCTTGGGGGGGAGGGGAGAGAGGGAGGAGGGAGGGTGGTTTCGGTAATGGGCCACAATAATCAACCTCATTGTATATCAACAAAATAAAATTAAGAAAAAAAATTAAATAAATAAAAGAAAGAAAGAAAGGAAAATAAATAAATAAATAAAAATAAATAAATAAAGCTAAGAGGGCAGATGAGATCAATTAGGGAGAGAGTGTAGCTGGAAACTTGTTGATCTTGTATTTATTACCATGACTTGCTTTAATTAGTTTTAGTAATTCACAATTTTATTTTTTATTTTTATTTTTTTTAATTTTTATTTTGTCAATATACACTGTATATGATTATTATGGCCCATCACCGACACCTCCCTCCCTCCTCCCTCTCTCCCCTCCCCCCCAAGAATGTCCTTTCCGTTTGCTTGTTGTAACAACTTCAAAAAAAAGTATAGTAGTAGTAATTCACAATTTTAATGTACACTTTCCACGTGTCAGAAACGTTTTTTAGACTCTCAGGGCACAAAGATGAAGATGTGTCTCTTGCTTTCAAGAAGCTTAGAGGTAGAACAAAAAGAAAACAAATCAGTTTTGTTAAATGATTCACATATTAAGCATATATTTAAAATTAATTCATTTAAATAGATTTGTAACAGTACATATGAATTATGGCAGTAGCTCTACTGCAGATTCACTTTTTAAGTGAGAATTTATGTAATTTACCTTGAGTAATGCGAGGTTCACCTGTCTACCTATGTACTTGTGCATATTTTAATTTGGAAATGCATTAAGGAAAGCCCATATTTTTAAACATGATTAAGTGATAATCTTATTACTAGTAAAAAAAAAAAAAAAGAAAAAAAAGAAAAAAAAAGATTCCATCTGGTTTCTATTCCCATCTTTGCTGTTATCTCTGAGTATGGGTAGTACATGCCTCCTTGCAAGTCTGCAGCTTCAGGCTGTCTGGAAAACTTTACATTTGTGTAAATAATGTCATCCTGTCCCATAACCAAGATCCAAGATATCAAATAACTATGGAAAAAGAACTCAGAGAATGCATGCCAAGAGAAAAAATGTCCTTTTAAAATCTTTTACAGGGCCGAGCTCCTGGCGCACTCAGGAGAGTGCGGCGCTAGGAGCGCAGCAGCGCTCCCGCGGCAGGTTTGGATCCTATATAGGAATGGCCGGTGCGCTCACAGCGCTCACTGGCTGAGTGCAGTGCGGCCGGTCTCAAAAAGGACAAAAAAAAAAAAAAAAAATCTTTTACAGCCCATGCAGTTTTAGGTCCCAACACGGCTTCATCCTGCTCACTCCAACAAGCACTCAAATATGATATTTTATTTTGTTTGTTTTGGTTTGTTTTGGTTTTGGGTTTTGCAGCTGGCTGGTACAGGGATCAAACCTTGGACCTTAGTGTTATCAGCTCATACGTGATTTTTTTTTTTTTTTCCTTTTTGTCATTTTTCGTGACCGGCAATAGGATCGCAACCCTCGGTGTTGCGTCCGCACCTCGCTCAGCCAGTGAGCGGCTGGTCTGTATGTGGGATCCCAACCCTTGGTGGGAGCGCCACTGCGCTCTCAAGCGGCGCACTGAAGTAGTGCGCCACCGGGCCGGCCCGATTTTTTTTTTTTTTTTTAATTTTTTTAGAACGATAAACACCTTGATTACATGAGCTAAGACAGGAGAGAGAAGGATTTATTTGCCTTTCCAGGCCTTGATTTTCCTCATAAAAAGTTAGAACTCTAACTCCTTGCCCTCCAGCACATAGCCATCTGCTCGACCACACTGGCCAGGTCTCGATGTAATCCACGCAAGAAGTTTGCCCTGCTGGAACTGCTCTTCCAGAAGCCTGCTGATTTTGGCATTCTTTTTTCTTTCATCATACTTATTCTGAATCAATTTTTGATCTTTTTTTGGTTTAAAATCTCTTCCAACTAAGGCATCAGCTTGGCCGCCTCCTTGCGGCCCAGGGGCAGCACACAGTGGGACTGTACCACTGTCTCTACGGTGTGCTGTCAATGAGCACAATGAGGTTCTTCACCAGGGTCTTGGTTCGGACCAGCTCGTTATTGGAGGCATTGTAGACAACCTCGACAACCCTCGTTTTGCGAGTACAACTCTCAGAGCCCCAGGAGAAGTTCCCCTCAGGGCACGCTTCCTCTCGTTGCCCCCTGGCACACAGATGGTGTGGGTGCAGGGGGGGCCAGTCTCAGTGTTGGCAGAGGCCCGCTCATACTTTGGCTGTTTGTAGCAGGGCTTTCTCTTATTCCCGGTCTTGTGGCACTTGTGCCAGTTATCCTGAGAGATACCTGTATGTGGGAGTGGGAACAACTTGAGCCACTGGGACATGGTGCCATCAACTGGCCAGTTCCAGACACCCGCACCGAGCACAGCCTAATAACACCAAGGTCAAGGGTTTGGATCCCTGTACCTGCCAGCTGCCAACAAACCAACAAAACCACCAGCTACTGATATTTTAAATTATAATTACTGCTTTTATTGCGCAGTAAATATTTTCCTTTCAACAAAGTTCCAACCACCTTAGGCGGCTGGGCCAAGACGAGATCCTGGGCATGAGCAGAGGCCAGCCAGAGAAGAAGCCGGGCAGACAGGCGGGCAAGCAGCGAGCGCCCTCCCCAGAGACTGAGCCGCGCCCCGCTCCCGCGATGTGTCCCGAGAGAAAAGAAGCAGCAGGTGGGGGGAGGACCACTCCCCCCCCCCCAACACTACATTTTGTTATCCTCCTCTTTAAGTTTTCTTTTCTTTTTTCTTTCTTTCTTTCTTTTTTTTTTTTTTTTTTTTAAGCTAGCAGTTTTACAGTTGATAATGTTAGTTGGTGTTTAGGATTTTGTAAAGTGACCATCCCGGCAGCCAGCTTGATTCCTGAAAGATTGTGTGTTTGAGGTGGCTTGGAAGCCCTGGCTCTTGTTCTAAGGGCACTTTCGCTGGCCGGGTAGCTCAGTTGGTTTAAGCGGGGCCCTGTAACACCAAGGTCAAGAATTTGGTTCCTGCTACTGACCAGACGCCAAGAAAGTTAAGAGCATTTTCCAAACGGGTTTGTTTTGCATTTAACATTGGAGGCTCTCGTGGCATTGAATAGATGGGAGGTCCTTATTTTCAGTGTTCCTGCTGGGAATGACAGATTTGAGAATTTCCTTAAATGAGGTCCCCAAATTGCCTTTTTATTTTGTTTTTTGGCAGCTGGTCAGTGTGGGGATCCGAACCCGTGATCTTGGTGTTATAACGCTGCACTCTAACCAACTGAGCTAACCGATCAGCCCCCAAAATTGCCTTTTTAAAACACACACAGAACCTGTCCAGGGGATGGAAGTCATTGTTGTCCTGCCCCTCCGCTTCTTCTGTTTGTGTTACAAAAATAAAAATGAGTATAACTAAAAAACACACAAAGTTCCAACCACCTACTTTGAATAAGAGACCACTTAGCCCTGGGAGAGAGACACAGAACAGTCAGATGATTCCTCTCTATTTGGGGAGATAATTTTTATACCAATAACCATAACAATAATAAAAATTCCTATTTGATGCATGGTTACTGTACGCCAGATATAATGTGCAGTACTTTGCATCATTTCATCAAAATTAAATCCAATTTGACTCATTTTACAGATGAAGAAACAGGTGAGAAGATAAAAGTCAAAACTGGGATTCACACCCTAATTGCAAAGCCTGTGCTCTTGGGCAGGCTGAACACACCAAGATTAAGTACCAGCCAAGGGGGTTAAACATAACAAGGGTTGCTGTTTACCAATGTCTGCACCATACCCATTTCCAAAGCCTGTGCATACATCTTCACTAGGCATAGGGAGGGATCACTTCCAGGTGTGATAACTAGGGAAGAAGCCTTCAGGGAAGAGAGGAATAGAATCCAAACAAGCAGAGAGCAGCTGTGTCGGGTGTCCCCAAGACCACCCCTAGGTATGATGATTTGCCGGGAGGACTCACAGGGCTCACAGAACCTACTCACAGCTATGTTTTATTACAGCAAAAGGATACAAAGCAAAATCAACAAAGGGAAAAGCCTCATTGGGCACAATCTGATAGAAATTAGGTGCAAGCTTCCAATGGAGTCACATAAAATGCACTTCATTCCCCTAGCAACAAGTTGTGACATCATGTGTGAAAATGTCTATAAGGGAAGCTTGTTAGGAACTCAGTACCCAGGGTTTTTTCATGGGGGCTGGTCATCCTCTGCCTAGCCTATACCAAAATTCCAGACTCCCAGAAGGGAAGCAGGTACTCTTCATAGACTATTTGATGGAGTTTGGATGTGTTGTCCCCTCCAAAACTCATGTGGAAATTTGATCTCCAATGTGGCAGTGTTGGAAACTGATTGAGTCATGGGGGCAGATCCTTTATGAATGCATTAATGCTCTCCCTGGGGGAGGGGGAATTAATGAGTGAGTTCTCACTCTATTAGTTCCCGTGAGTGCTCATTGCTTAAAAAGACCCTGGCACCTTCTTTCTCTCTCTCTCTTGCTTCCTCTTGCCATGTGATCTGCTTGTACCTGCCGGCTGCCTGCCACTTTCTGCCATGCATAGAAGCAGCCTGAGGCCCATGCCAGATGCAGCTGTCCCAGAATCATAAGCCTAATAAACCTCTCTTCTTTATAAATTACCCAGTCTCAGGTAATTCTGTTATAGCAACACAAAACGAACTAAAACACTATTGTTTGTACAAACAATTTAGGCACAGTGGGTTACTCTTACCCGTTCTGGGAATAGGGAAATCCTCACAAAATCCAATTTCACAGATACCAGCCAAGGGCCAGCCTTGTAAGCAGGACTTTGTAAGAATGTGCAATCTCAGGCCTGCTGTGTGAACTTTTCTCTGCACAGAAGCCAAAGGGAGGTCTCATCATAGCCAAAGTAATTGTGTAACAAATAATTTATAACCAAAGAAGTTAGTGCTCCATCGCTAAAGGGCTTTTGCCTGTCTGTGGCCACTTCTAGGCAAAGAGAAAACTGCTGCTTTCTGAGTCCACAAAGCTGTCATGCCACCTACTGTGTTCAATGGGAAGTGACAGATGACTACAGAAAACCTGGACCTAATCTTTGCTTTAACCAAGAATTCCTTCTGTTCTGTCACATTTATGATATGTTAGATGTATCAGATGTGGACAGATGAAAAAATAGACAAGACACCCTCTTTTCCTTTTTAGTGGTTGCTATCAAGAGGCAAGAGAGACTTAGAAATTAATCATTAGAGTACAGAATGGTAAGAGGGCTGGACAGGAAACACACTGGTGACAGTGGTGTAGGTAGACACTAACAGAGAGGGGTGGAGTCTTTGAGGAAGTGAAGAGCAGTGCACCATCTCAAAACTGGGAAAGAAGCAGGGAGAAACTATCCAATTCTGGTGATTGCTTCCATGGAGAGGTTCAGACACGGTGTTGACAATCTCTTGATTTTTTTCAAGGAGCCTGGAATTAGGATTTTTACAGAAAATTTCCCTGGGGCTGCCAGGTTTCATGAAAGCACCAAGCAAGAAATAGCTAATTCAGCTATGGAAAGGGAAGGCACAGGATAGGCTTTGCTGAGGAGGTGATGTGTGACCAGAAAGTTAAAAAGTAAGGCAAAGCTCATCAGGTGGGCTAAGCAAGGGAGAAGTTAAGTTACAATTTATACTTGCCTGTTTCTCTTTTCTTTTCTTTTTTTTTTTTAAGCAGTTGGCTGGTACAGGAATCTGAACCCTTGATCTTGATATTATAGCACCACACTCTAACCAAGTGAGCTAACTGGCTGGCCCACAAATTGTATTTATTATACTACACATTTCACAGAATCAGAAAGAACGAATACATCTGATGGGTTTAACCTCTGGTACACATAGTACAAGGTCTCAGAGGGTCCTAAATCCAGAGCTTCCCTCCCCCTCTCCCATGGAATCGGGGCACATCACCTTCCCAGCACATCAATGTGTTCACCGGGCAGGAAGCTCCACTGAGCTTCAGTGTCTAGAGTTTTTATTAGGGCTTTTTATGTAAACTTTATTGATTGAATCATTGGCCATGTAGTTGAACTCCAACTCGAGTTTCCTTTCTCTCTCTGAAGGCTGGGGCTAGCTCAAAGCCCCAACCTTATAATCACATGGCTGGTTTTTCTGGTGACCAGGTCTCCATCAGAGTCATTTCCCCTTATTAGCATAAACTCAGGTGTGATCAAGGGGTTCATGTCTTATAAAAACATACCTATTACTCAGGAAATTACAAGGATTTAGAGTCTCTCTCCAGGAACCAGTGACAAAGGCCAGCCAAATTCTTTATTACACAACACTTGCTTTCTGTATGAATTTTACAAGTCAGTTTCTGCAAAAACATAAGCTAGAATTTTGATGAGAATTGCATTGAATTTGTGTATCAGTGAGGGGAGTATTCAATATTAAAACGATATTAAGTCTTTTGATCTATGAACATGAGTTTTCTTTTCTTACATCATCTTTAACTTCTTTCCACTGTTTTATAATTTCAGCATAAACATCATGTACTTTTTTGTTTAAAGTTATCCCTAACTATTTTATTCTTCTTATGCTTTTGTAAGTGGAATTATTTTCTTTTGTGTGTGTGTGTGTGTTTTTTTTCTTTTTATTTTTTTGGCAGCTGGCCAGTCCAGGGATCTGAACTCTTGACCTTGGTGTTATAACACTGCAAAAATTATTTCCTTAATTTCATTTTCAGATTATTTACTGTTAGTGCATAGAAGCACAATTAATTTTTTTAATATTAAGCTTGTATCTTACAATCTCACTGAACTCAATTGTTAGTTCTAATATGTTTTTTAGTAGATTTCTTGGGACTTTCTATAGTTACGATCATATCATATGCAAATAGACATAGTTTTACTTCTTCCTTTCTAATCTGGATGCCTTTGGTTTCTTTACCTTGTCTAATAGAAACAGGCAAGATCTGGTCTGGCTAGAACCTCTGGTACAGTGTTGAATAGAAATGGCGCGAATAAACATCTTTGTCTTGTTCTCAACTTTGCAGGCAAACATTCAGTTTTTTGCAATTTAGTATGATGTTAGCTATAGATTTTTCACAGATGCCCTTTATCAGATTGAGAAATTTCTCTCGTATTTCTAGATCATTGAGTGTTTTTATCATGAAAGGTCTTGGATTTAGTCAAATGCTTTTTCTGTGTCTATTGAGATGATCATATGATTTTTCTTCTTTAGCCTGTTAATGTGATGAAGTGAATTTATTGATTTTGGATTAGTAAGCCAGTCTTGCATACCTGGAATAAATCCCATTTGATCATGGTGCATAAGTTTTTTTGTATGTTGCTGGATTTGGTTTGCTAGAATTTTGTTGAGGATTTTTATATCCGTATTCATAAAGGAAATTGATCTGTGGTTTTCTTGTGATGTCTTTGTTTGGTTTTAGTATTGAGGTAATATTAGCCTTCTAGAATGAGGTGGATCAGATCCACATAGTGGCCAGCCATCAAAAAAAAAAAAAAAAAAAATAGAATTAGGTGGAAAAGTTTCCCTCCTCTTCTATTTTCTGGAAGAGTTTCTGGAAGATTGTTGTTGATTCTTTTAATATCCAGTAGATTTCACTGGTGATCCATATGGACATGGTCTTTTCTCTGCAGGAAAATTGTTGATCCCTAATTCAATCTCTTATTATAAGTACATTTATTTCTTTTAGAATCAGTTCTGTTAATTTGTTTCTTTCTAGAAATTTATCCATTTCATCTAAATTATCTAATTTGTTGGCATACATTTACTCATGGTATTTCTTTATAATTCCTTCTTTCATTGCTGATTTTAGTAATTTGAGTCTTCAATCTCTGTTTCTTTTTTTTTCTTTTTTTTTTCCTTTTTGTCTTTTTCGTGACCGGTAATGGGATCGCAACCCTCGGTGTCACGCCCATACCGCAACCGGCAACGGGATCGCAACCCTCGGTGTCACGCCCGCACCGCGCTCAACCAGTGAGTGGACGGGTCTCTATATGGGATCCGAACCGTCGGCGGGAGCGCCACCGCGCTCCCAAGCACCGCACTCTACCGAGTGTGCCACCGGGCCGGCCCCTCTTTTTTTTTTTTAAAGATGACTGGTAAGGGGATCTTAACCCTTGGCTTGGTGTAGTCAGCACCATGCTCACCCAGTGAGCTAACTGGCCATCCCTGTATAGGGATCTGAACCTGTGGCCTTGGTGTTATCAGCACCGCACTCTCCCGAGTGAGCCACGGGCCGGCCCTTCAATCTCTGTTTCTTTGTCAGACTAGATAAAGGTTTTTCTATTGTGCTGATCTTTTCAAAGAACCAACTTTTAGTTTCATTAATTTTTCTCTACTCTCTAGTTTATTATCTTTATTATTTCCTTCTTTCTGTTTGCTTTGTGTTTAGTTTGCTCTTCCCTTTCTAGTTCCTTCAGGTCAAAGTTTATTATTCCTTATTATTCCTCCAAGCATTGATTATATTGAATCCTATAAGTTTTGTATGTTGTATTTCTGCATGCACTTCAAATGATTTCCTAATTTCCCTCGTGATTTCTTCTTTACCCTTTGGGTCAACCAGGTTTGTTTGTTTGTTTTAATTATCTGTAACATATAGTAATCATAATAGCAGAATAATTAAGTAACTATTACAATGACAAAAAAATCTTTGTAGAGTCAAGCAGGTTTCTTTCTTTCTTATTTATTTTTTTATTTTGCTTTGTCCTTTTTTGAGACCGGCCACACCACACTCAGCCAGTGAGTGTTGTGAGTGCACCGGTCATCCCTATATAGGATCCAAACCCGCGGTGGGAGCACTGCTACGCTCCCAGCGCCGCACTCTCCCGAGTGAGCCACGGGCCGGCCCAAGCAGGTTTCAATGAAAGCAAGTCTCACACAGAATTCTGCCTATCTCTCTGTAAGGACAGATAGCAAGTAGGCACAAAGCAGCCATACAACTTATTCCAGAAGCTTCAAGTCTCAGCTTTGTTTCTCTATATTTCTCCAAATACTCCTTGCACAAAAGGTTTGTCTGAGGCAAATGAAAAAAAATATTCCAGTGGCAGGATTTGACCAAGAGCTCTCCTCACCACTGTGGGACACAAGGACCATTTAAGAATCAAACTTGGTGTTCCATCTTGAGTGTGGGTGAAGGGTTCGTTACATTTTTACACCTTATTAATGCTAAAACAAACACAATTCTAGAGTAATTCTAGTTAATCCATGTATCTTAAACACTGCTTGTTTTTACCAATGAAAAAACCATTCTAACATTGATAATGTTAATGAGCAGAAACCTGTAGAATTCAGATAAGTGCAAGATAGCTGAAGCACTTGTAGGAGCTTCTTTGGAATGGTGGCCTTTGATGAAATCTCCTAACCATCCCAGGAATGTGCATTGTGCTTAGAAAGGAGCATACTGCCTGATAGAGTTTGGATGTGTTGTCCCCATAAAACTCATGTGGAAATGTGATCCCCAATGTGACAGTGTTGGAAGCTGTTTGAGTCATGGGGGTGGATCCTTCATGAATGGATTAGTGCTCTCCCTAGTTGGGGGGATTAATGAGTGCTTGCTTGCTCTTTTAGTTCCTGCAAGAGCTGGTTGTTTAAAAGACCCTTGCACCTTCCCCCTCTCTCTGTTGCTCTCTCTGCTTCCACCATCTTTTTTTTTTTTTTTTTAAGATGACTGGTCAGGGGATCTTAACCCTTGACTTGGTGTTGTCAGCACCACGCTCACCCAATGAGCTAACTGGCCATCCCTATATGGAATCTGAACCCGTGGCCTTGGTGTTATCAGCACCACACTCTCCCAAGTGAGCTACTGGCTGGCCCTGCTTCCACCATCTTACAATGTGAGACCCCTAGTTCACTGTTGCCACCATTAGATGGACTTTGGACTTCCCAGCCTCAGAAACTGCAAGCAATAAATTTTGTTTTCTTTATAAATCACCCAGTTGCAGGTATTCTGTTATAGCAACACAAAATGGACTAATACACACCCCCCTGAGGTGGACCAGTGCTAATACCCATATTCCCTCACACTGTTTGTGCAGAAATAGTATAAAGATAACTGTAGGTCACATTGTATTGCCATGCAAGGGAAGTGTCTCTGTATAAAACTTTATTAATAAGTCTGCTTTTATTTTTTTAAACACATGTGATAGTTGTGAGACCAAAGTATAACAAAAGGCTAAAAATGTGCTCAGGAGCCCCTCCATTGTTCCTTGGGGCAACATGGAAACGAGGGAGATGCTTCACTGCTCAGACCAATTGCTTATTTGTTCTGCCCCAGTAATAGGCACCAAGGAAACCAAGGAACATCCAGTGCGTTCTCATTGTTGTTAAACCCAACAGCCATGTGAAAATACTTAATTTTCTATTTTTAAGCCTACTCTTCACAGAATACATTCCAGAAGGTATTCCAAGAGTTTAAAGTAGGACCACTTCCTATTGTTTGCAATCTGTAGTACCTCCCTCCTGGCTCCACAAACATTGGATATAATAGAAAGCTCTGTTTAGATGCAAAAGATGGCAGTTGTTAACCAGGCAGAAGGACAAATACATGCAAAAGTTGGAGGTAAGAGAGAAGAACCAAGAGAAATTCAATAGAAAATGGGACAAGATCCAAATAGTTGGATGTAGATATCAGGTGAACAGTGGGAAGAGATGAACTGGGGGGATAGGCAGGGGAGGGATTCTGAAGGAATGAGAAGCCTGGTTAGGAGATTGGGTCTTCTCCCCAAAGTAATAGGGAGTCATGGAAAGGTTTAAAGCAGGGAAGGAACACATCAGGATTGCATGGTGGACAGATCTTACTGACTGCACTATAGCTAATGGGCTGGAAGGGTAAAGAGTGGAAGCAGGGAGATCAGTTAGGAGGCTCTAGCAATTAAGAAATAATGGAGCTATGGAGTCATGGTAATACTGATATTCCCAGGCCCTCGGCAAAATCCCACTTGCTTACGTGAAGAAGACTGTGGGGAAAATAGGATAATTTAGTCAGGCTCCCCGGCTCAGGTCTGGTTGGGGGTCCAGCAGCACATTTCTTGTAAACAAGTTGTGTGTGGGTGGAGTTAGTGCGCATGTGCACCAATGTATCTTTTTAGTTTTGTTGCTATTGTGTGTTCTTGAGTTTGTGAAGCGGAGCTGGCTGCAGAGAGCTCACGTCTAAAAATGGAGTATATTTACTCTGAGAGCAGCTGCTCAGTTTTTCAGTGGACTTTGCCAGTAGCAGTGGAGTTTCTGAGTTTCTCTGTGGAGTGCTTGGCTCATAATGTTGTGTGTGCTAAATACTCTTCTTTCTTCAACCAAGGCTCCAAGGACCTTTTGCCAGTTACCTAGCTCATAGACCTGCGTGTGAACGGTTTGTGAATGGGCTCGAGAGGTTTGTGAGCACCAGAGACCCAGCCCTCGCTCTATAAAGACGTTACCCCTGGGACTTGTTCTTATGAAGCAGGTGGTAGTATCTGCCATGTCCTTCCTCTTCTGCTCCAGGCTCCCATGTTGATGACCTGAGAAGCCATGTGAAGGTACCTCATCATGGCCATCAGTGTTCACCATGAGCATGCCAATGTCCAGATGACCCAGTTAGTCAACAAATAAACAACAAAGAAAAAAGCCAACAAGGGACTAATAGACTAAAAGAGACCCAAGAGATAGGCAAACTTAATGCAATGTTGAATTATAATGCTAACAACCCAATAATAAAAAGATGTTTGGAGATACTTGGAAAAACATGAACACTGATTATATGGTTTTAAGGAATTAATTCTGTTAGGTGTGATGATGATATTGTGTTTATTTTTATTTTTTAAGTGTTTGTTACAGATAAACACTAAAAGACTTACAGATAAAATATGATTCTGGGATTTGCTTTAAAATAACCATGAAAAACTCCCATACACTAACATGGTATTTCCTGTTTACATATTACATCCCTTTATATCCTCATACACATACATTTATTTTTAACACCTGTAGTCACAATACACCAATACTTTTATGTTCTGAGAATAAATGCTACTTTTGAGAAGGCACCTCTGTTTGGAATAGAGCAGCAACATCTGAATGTATAGGGTTCACTCCATCCTTGACAACAGTGGGTGTTGCCATTTTTAAGAATAAGAAATAATTCCTTAGGTCTTCCCTTAAATATTCATTTCACAAATGCTTAGCAAGAAAGAATGTTTCTATTTCTGGTGGAAAGCTATGACAATGGTTCTAGCTTTGGGATCAGCCAAATCTTCCCAGAATCATCACTATTAACTGTAAGACATGGAGACACTTTTTTTCAGCTCTCTGAATCTTAGTTTTTTAGTCTGCAAAGTAGTGATATTAACACCAGAGTACAGAGTTGTGGTGGAGTTGACATGAAGTAGTGCACTTAGCACAGTGCCTGGTACACAGCAAGTACTCAATAAATGCTTGCTGCGGGTGTTGATTGCTTCTTTTGTCCTCATTTTTAACCTTGTCATATTGAACACATTTATTTCAGAAACATTTATCCTTTGATTACAAAGCAGTACATATTCATTGGAAAAAATAAAAACTTAAAACTTGAACCTAGAAAGTACAAGTTCTGATAACCCTACCCCCTACAGGTCATTGCTATTTGGTTTGTTGTCTTCTTCTAGAGGGAATGAAACCTAATATTTTTGCATTAACATCTTGACAAGGTTGTTTCTTGCTAAACTATCAACTAATGACTATTACGTAGGCAAATTATTCATCTTCTTTAAGCCTTAGTTTTATCATCTGCAATATAGAGTCATATGAGTACCCACGGTCCAGTTGTGAGAGTGAAATGAGAAAATGCAGACATCTTATATGTATATTGTATACTAAGCATGGTGCTGATAACACCAAGTTCAAGGGTTCAGATCCCTGCACCAGCCAGCTGCCAAAAAAACATATGTATATATATATATATATATATACACACACATACACACACACACACATACTAGTACATAAAAACACACACAAATAAGAGAAAAAGACTGGAAGAATATTTATAACAATGGAGCTTTCTGCAAGACGGTATTAAGGTGATTTTTATTTGCTTCTCTACATTTTTATCACCACACCCACTAACTTTCTGCTAAGAATCTGTGTTAGTTTTATAACCAGAAAACACTGTTTTTTAAAAAAGATAACAGATGGGCCAGCCTGGTGGCGCACTGGAGAGTGCGCCGCTTGGGAGTGCGGCGGCGCTCCCGCCGAGGGTTCGGATCCCATATGGAGACCGGTTCCCGCTCACTGGCTGAGCGCAGTGCGGGCGCAACACCGAGGGTTGCGATCCCATTACCGGTCAGTAAAAAAGACAAAAAGGAAAAAAAAAAAGATAACAGATAAGATTAGCCAACAGGAGAAAGGAGTCAGGAGGAGATTGTCTAAGTGTCTATATGTCTCTGACCCACCAAGCCTATGAGAAGTGAGCTAGAGGTCATCTCAAAGAGGAAGGACTGGCCTGTCACTGAGAAGAGGAGGTGCTCTCAGGAGCCACTGTCAAGTTCTGTGGCCTCTCTCCCCAGAGTAATGTAGGAGACAATGCATAATAATCTTCTGTCTTTTGCTTTCAGGGGTCCAAAGCACCACAATCTCTCTCAGACACACTGTAATGAGGCTTTCGCTGATTCCCCCAAAGCACTTTCTTCTAGGGAATTCAAAGAGATGAGCAAAGCCTACAAGTTTAGGGCAGGATTTAAGGTCTCAGACCTGGGGTTGAGCACTGGCTTCTTCGCATATTGCTGAGGGAATTAAGGGCCATAACTTACCCCAATTATCTTATCTGTAAAATGGGGGTAATAAAAGCATCCAATTCACAGAGTTGTGAGGAATCCTTGATTTAACCTGGATAAAGAGCACCTGCAAACAGAAAGCACGTAATAGATTCTTAATTCTAGTACATTGCCTGATAAGAGGTATGTAACTTAGTATAGAATTGCTAATTAAAGAATGAGTGAATTTAGATAGGCATTCAAGAAATATACCTAGGTGGGAAAGAGCAACTGTCAGAATAATATATAGAGTATGACTCCCTCTGTATATGTATAAATATAAACATCCATCATCTCCTCCATCATCTGGGAGGAGACCTTTTAAGATAAGGAATGAGGTAGGTGGCAATTTGTAGAAATAATCCCGGAGAGTATTTGCTTTGGTTTGAATGTGTCCCCCCAAAGTTCACGTGTCAGAAATGTAATCCCCAACCTAACTGTATTAAGAGGTGGGGTCTTTGAGATATGATTGGTTCAGGGCTGGCCAGTGGCTCACTCAGGAGAGTGCGGTGGGGATAACACCAAGGCCACGGGTTTGGGTCCTCTTTAGGGATGGCTGGTTAGCTCACTTGGGAGAGCGTGGTGCTGACAACACCAAGCCAAGGGTTAAGATCTCCTTACTGGTCATCTTTAAAAAAAAAAAATGTGATTGATTCAACATGAGCTTTCGAGGGGAAAAGAAAAAATAAAACAGGTAAGGCCACGGGTTTGGGTCCTCTTTAGGGATGGCTGGTTAGCTCACTTGGGAGAGCGTGGTGCTGACAACACCAAGCCAAGGGTTAAGATCTCCTTACTGGTCATCTTTAAAAAAAAAAAATGTGATTGATTCAACATGAGCTTTCGAGGGGAAAAGAAAAAATAAAACAGGTGATTGGGTCATGAGGGCAGAGCCTTCATCAATAGATTAATCCATTCACAGATTAATGAATTAATGGGTCAATGGATTAATTAATAGATTATCATGGTAGTAGGTTAGTTATCAGGAGAGCGAGTTTGTTATAAAAGCCAGTTTTGCTCTCAATGCACCCCTTGCAACGTGATGCCCTGTGCCCCCTCAGGATTCTGTAGAGTCCCCACCAGCAAGAGGGCCCTCAACCAGTTGTGGCCTTCCCAACCTAGGACTTCCCAACCTCCAGAACTGTAATAAATAAATTTCTTTACAAATTACCCTGTCTTGGGTACTCAGTTATACCAACAGAAAATGAACTAAGACAGTACCTTTTTTTTTTCTTTTTGACAGCTGGCTGATAAGTGTATCTGACTCTTTGACTAAGACAGTATCTTTTATGTACAGTTGAATTAAGCAGGGTATTGCAGGGAGGCAAAACTGGTTTGTAAGTGCCAATAAGAAAACTGAAACCTAATCCATTATATTGGATTAGGAAAAGGAGACTCACTAATTTTTCTTAGACTATCACAAAGGTTAGTATAACCAACCTACAAAGGCAATGAAGATGAGGAGGAATGTAGAGAATGTGGTAGCATTTTACACGTAAAGCTCATAGTACTTGCTAGCTGTTTAGACATGGGTGTGAACAAAAAGGAGGCTTCAATAATGACGCTAAGATTTTTGGTCAGAAATGTTACAGGGAACAGGTATGGCTGTCTGCCGTCTTTCAAAAATAGATCACTTAAAAATCGATTGTTGGTGAAAATGGAAGTCAGCTTTTATTCAGGAATATAGTGACCTGAGGAGGGACCTTAGACTAACCCTTCTCTCCAGTAAACCTGAAGGAAAATGGCCAAACTAAAACCATCTCTAAGACTCAGATTTACTGAGGGTTTTTTAAAGAGGGGTTTGAGGGAATGGAATGTGGGAAATGAAAAGGAGGAGGGAGGTAGATGTGGGCTGTGGGGGTTCCATGCAAGGAGTCAGGTGCAAGGTCTTGCCAAGGTTCTGTCTGGTTTCTGCTCCTATCCTTGCTGTTATCTCAGGCTTCTGCTTCTTACTTGATGTCTTCCTTGGTTTCCCAGCATCTGGATAGTATGTGCAAGTCTGCAGCTGCAGGCTGACTGGAAAACAAGTTTACATTGATGTAAATGATGTCATCTTGCCCCACCACCAAGACTCAAAATGTCAAATAACCATGGGAAAAGAGGGAACTCAGAGAAAAAAACTGTGTCCTTTTAAAATCTTTTAGAGCCCATGTGGTTTTAGGTCCCACTATGGCTTCAGTCCTGATCACTCCAACAGAAAGAGAAAGGCATCTTCTGACAGCTGGAACTGGCCTGAAACTGTTAGCTAGGGCTTGATGCCCTCCTGTTAAACATAAACAATTTCACAGAAGGTCAACATCAAACAAGGCTACTCTGTCACTTTGTGGATCAAGACAAAAACAGAACCGCTTGATAATCACATCCGTGTTTACATGGACAAAAACATGAACATTGTCCAAAGCACAAAAATGACTAAACATCTCCTTATCCTAGCTAACATGAAGGATTGTTACTTCTTTACCAGTTACAGGTCTAGCCTGTCTTCATTCCTCCCACCTTCTAAAAAGATTAAGATACCCAGTCACAGAATTATGCCTGCTTCCTGACAGTATTAGTTCCAGACCAAAGCTGCTTTCTTGAACCTTTCCCCAAACCACGTAAGAGAAGCTCAAATCCTATAAGAAGCCCTTTCTTACAACCCTCTCTCTCTGTCTCTCTCTTTCTTTCTTTCTTCTTCTTGTTTTGTTTTGTTTTGTTTTGTTTTGTTTTGTTTTGTTTTGTCTTTCAGTTACTGGCATGGGGATTCGACCAGTGACCTTGGTGTAAGGCTGTGCTCTAATCAATTGAGCTAACCGGCCAGCCCTTACTCCCTCTTACAGAGACCCTCCGTCACTGGAATGAGTCGATCCATAAATTCATGTTTGTTCAGTTACAGATGTGTTCTTGGTGGTCTTCGGCTGAAGGGCACTGACACTGGCATTCGCAACTTAAACTGAATGATGTTGCCACTGCCCAAAATAGAAAAACTGGGGCATGGTGAATGATTGGGGTCGGTCAACTCTGCTAGCCCGTCTGCCAAGCCGAAAGAGGAGATGCTGTCACCCATTTCTTCATGCCCCAGGCAGAGGCTGGAAGGCTTGCCAGTACCTCTCTGATGCGCTCTGGGGCGTTTCCCGATCCTCCATGCTGTTCTAAGGCATCACCACCTTCATTTATATTAAAACATAGACGGGGGCTGGCCAATTAGCTCGCTTGGGATCGTGGTGTTGACACCAAGGTCAAGGGTTCTGATCCCCATACCGGCCAGCTGCCATTAAAAAAAAAAGAAGTAATTAATAGCCGATATTTAATGAGTGTGTACTGAGTGCCACACAGTGTTCTAAGGGCTCCAAATGTTTTAATCCAGATGCTTAAGGGCGAGCGGGCGGGTGCGGGCTCGTTAACCCTCCCCACGACCCTCCGCCGGAGGCTTCTCAGCCCAGTTTACAGATGAGGAAACTCATCTCCAGAGACGTTAATTCCAGAGGTTAAGAAAAAATTCCTGTTTTACTACTGCCGAAACAGATACAGAGAAATAACATAACTTGCGGAGTAAGGATTCAGACCTCGGCGATATTCTTCCTTTCTCAAGCCCTAGCGAGTAAGTCGAGAGGCAGCCATCTTGTTTATGGTCGGCTAGGACTGCAACTCCCGGCATCCCTCGCGGCAGCGTCCCTCCACACACAACAAATCCCGGCGTGCCCCTGGGCGGCGCGGGGTGGAGGGTTCTAGAAGGCGTGACGTGGGGTCGGAAGTGGGCTCAGAGGCGGGCGCTTCTCAGGAGTCACGGTGGCCGCAGCTGCAGGGCCTGGGGACGCGGGTGGCCGGGGACGCGGTCGCAGCCTCGTCGTCACGCCGACCATGGCCGCGCTCGGCCGGCCGTTCAGCGGCCTCCCCCTGAGCGGCAGCTCGGACATCCTACAGCCGCCTCCGGCCTTCGCCGGCCGGGCCTTCCCCTGCTAGCCCGTCTGCCAAGCCGAAAGAGGAGATGCTGTCACCCATTTCTTCATGCCCCAGGCAGAGGCTGGAAGGCTTGCCAGTACCTCTCTGATGCGCTCTGGGGCGTTTCCCGATCCTCCATGCTGTTCTAAGGCATCACCACCTTCATTTATATTAAAACATAGACGGGGGCTGGCCAATTAGCTCGCTTGGGATCGTGGTGTTGACACCAAGGTCAAGGGTTCTGATCCCCATACCGGCCAGCTGCCATTAAAAAAAAAAGAAGTAATTAATAGCCGATATTTAATGAGTGTGTACTGAGTGCCACACAGTGTTCTAAGGGCTCCAAATGTTTTAATCCAGATGCTTAAGGGCGAGCGGGCGGGTGCGGGCTCGTTAACCCTCCCCACGACCCTCCGCCGGAGGCTTCTCAGCCCAGTTTACAGATGAGGAAACTCAGCTCCAGATACGTTAACTGTGAGTCTCCTGAGGTCGCACAGCCCGGGAATCCGGCTCGAACCTTGGCCCGGCTGCGCCCGCAAGAAGCGAAACTTTTCCAGTTGGAACCTGGGCGACTCGAGTCCAGGTGTCCCCTGCCCTTCCAAACTGCGGCGCGGCCGCCGAGGTTAACAACTTTCAGCGCCTTTCGGACACTCAGTTTCCTCATCCGCAAATGGGGACAGAAAAGTGAGATCTTGGAAGTAAAGTGCTTGCTTAGCACAGTGCCTGAACCACGTTCTTGTTCCCTTCCCAGCGTTGGTCCTCCCAAATGTGTCTCCCAATACCGTGACAAAACGACAAGTTTAGATATCAATGTCTGGTTATGTTGGGACCACCCAACATTACCTGACTTCCCTTGTGACCTGTATCTATTCCACTCTGCAAGGAAAGGGACATGTGGTATGTTGGAGGTGAGCAAAATAAATGGAGCAAGAAAGGATGCTGAAAACACAGCTCAAATCAGTTTCTCAATTGACTGATTTTTGTTTGTTTCAACAGTTTTTCAGGTCGTTGTAAAAAGAAACACAAGCGAGAGGAGGAAGAGGATGATGAGTAAGTTTCAGGGGCCATTCTCTTTATGATCACTGTTAATGTAACCTATGTTATGTCCTGAACTACTTGTTTTAAGAGAGAAGGTAAAATAGTAGGTATGTCTCTGGAAGGAGGCACAAGAAACTAGTAACATTGGTTGCCCTTTAGGGAAAATAACCGTGGCTGGCAGGCAGGTCAGAGGGAAACTTTTAGCTTTGTAACTGATTGTAATGTTTGAATTTTGAGCCGTGTTAATATTAGATGTACAAAGTAAAAGAAGTCAAAGGATTCGTATTGAAAAGTCTTATTCACCACACTCCTAGTTCTCTTCCCCAGGGTCAACCCCTGTTACCTGTTTCTTGTGTCTCTTTTGAAAGATAATCTAAAAACTTGCAAGTTTATAATCATATACCTCTGGCTTTTTGCATTTGTAGGAAGATACTGTTCACGCTGTGCAACACGTTGATCTTTGCATTTTACTCCTGTAGCTTGTTACATATCAGCACATAGAATTCTACCTAATTTCTTTTCAACAGTTGAATGGAATTCTATCATAGAACTAGATACAGATAATTAACCAGTCTCCTATTGATGGATTTCCAAGTTATTTCTAATCTAATTACAAATTCTACTATGACCATTCTTTTGAAGTTCCAGTGTATATTTTCAAGTAGGTGAATGGATTCCTTAATGTTGAATTGCTGAGTCTCAAAATGTGTGCATTTTACATTTGGAAAAAGAGTTGTTGCCAGCTTATACTTCTGTTAACAATGGGAATGCCTTTTTCTCCATCGTCTTACCAGAACTATATTTTCAAACTTTTGAATTGCCTCTTAATTGATAGGTGAAAAATTACATCTCATAGACAGGAAGTCTAACAGAAAAAGAAGTGGAAGAATTCCTCAGAGAGGATATCCAAATGCGCAACCAAATAAAGAAGTGTTCAACCTCATCAGTCTTTAGGGATATGCATATTAAAGCCACAATGAGATACTACTCTACTGCTAGATACTGGAGAGTATTGGAGCTATCAAACACTATGGGTGGGAGTGTAAATTAGTACAAGCACTTTGGAAAACAGTTTGGCATTATCTAATAAATTTGAAGGCCCGAGTACCCTTTTAATTAACAATTCCCCTCCTATGTGCCCTACAGAAGTTCATACACTTGCACACCAGGAGAAACGTACAAGAAAGTTCATAGCATCCTTGTTTATGATAGCTCAAAACTGGAAACAACCCAAATGTCCCTCAGTAGTGAAATGGATAAAATAAATTATAAATTCATGCAATGGAGTTTTATACAGGAAAAACAAAAACAGACTTCACTTAGCAAGGTTATGTGTCTTATCAGCGTAATATAAGCAAAAGAAGCATCACAAGAATGTACAAAGGGACTTCAAAAAGCTCATGGAAAAATGGAATTAAAATATAAAAATAAAAATATAAACTTTACTTCTCAAAATAACCTCCATCAAGTTCAAAACACTTTTGAGAGCAGTGATTCCAGACATTTAATCCATCCCTAAAGAACCAAGAGTCCTGGGAATTTCACTGTCAGTGCAGTCTTTTATATCTTAACTAGAGAAAAATGGGTACCCTTTAAAGATTTTTTAAGATTAGGTAACAAAAAGAAGTCAGAAGGAGCCAAGTCAGGACTGTAAGGACCTAATGATTTCCCATAGAAACAAACTCTCGCAAAATTGCCCTTGTTTGATGAGAAGAACAAGCAGCACTGTCGTGGTGGAGAAAGATTGGCAAAACTTTCCTGAGTGTTTTTCTGCTAATGCTTTGGCTACCTTTCTGAAAACACTCTCATAATAAGCAGATGCTATCATTCTTTGGCCCTCCAGAACAACAAGCAGAATGCCTTAAGCATCCCAAAAAACTGTTGCCATGACCTTTGCTCTTGACTGGGCCACTTTTGCTCTAACTGGACTACTTCCACCTCTTAATAGCCATGGCTTTGATTGTGCTTTGTCTTTAGGATCTTACTGGTAAAGCCATATTTCATTTCCTATTACAATTCTCCAAAGAGATGCTTCAGGATTTTGATCCCACATGTTTAACATTTCCATTGAAAGCTCTGCTCTTATCTTTAACTGATCTGGTCCAACAGTTTTGGCACCCATCAAATGGAAAGTTTGCTCAACTGTAATTTTTCAGTCAGAATTGTGTAAGCTGAACCATTTGAGAAGTCTTTGGTGTTGGCTGTTATTTCTGCTGCTATTCGTCGATTCTTTTCAGTTAGGGCACAAACAGGATTAATTTTTCCTTACAAATTGATGTGGATGGTATGCCTCTGTAGGCTTCATTTCTAACATTGTCTCATCCCTTCTTAAAATGAGTTACCCATTTGTTAGCTGCTGATTTATTGGGAGTATTGTCCCCATAAACTTTTAAGTATCAGTGATTTCACCGTTCTTCCACCTAAGCTTCGCCATAAATTTGACGTTCGTGCTTGCTTCAATTTTAGCAGAATTTATATTGCTGTAATAGGGGCTCTTTTCAAACTGATGTCTTATTCTTCCTAGTGACTCAAACTGGATCCTGTTCACACATTAGTACAAGTTTATTTTGGTACAAGAATATTTTGAAATCCATGTAATAGTTTTTTCATAATACATATTTTCCATGAACTTTTTGAAGATCCCTTATTTACAGTATAATTCCCCAAATATAAAGTTCAAAAACAGGCAGAAGTAGACATTATTGTTTAGGAATGCATACCTATGTATGTGATAATGTATTTTTTACAAAAGAAAGTAATTACCGTAAAAGATTGAGAGTGAAGTGTTTACCTCTAGAAAGTAGGGAATAGATTACCATTTGGGGATGCTGGCAGTGTTCTGTATCTTAGATGAAATTTTCATGCATGTTTGTTGTGTAATTATTTAAGTTGTATGTTTGATGTACTTTGTGTAGAATTTTATAGATAAGAGTAAAGAAGGGCCGGCCCGGTGGCGCACTGCTAAAGTGCGCTGCTTGGGAGTGCGGTGGCGCTCCCGCTGAGGGTTCGGATCCCACATACAGACCGGTTCCCGCTCACTGGCTGAGCAAGGTGCGGGCGCGACACCGAGGGTTGCAATCCCTTGGCAGTCCCGGTCCGGTACGGGCGCGACACTGAGGGTTGCGATCCATTGCCGGACACAAAAAAAGACAAAAAGGAAAAAAAAAAAAAAGAGTAAAGAAATTAGATCACTATTTTAATTTGTATTTGTTCGTTATAAGAAATATTGAACATCTTTTCCTTTAAGCCATTTGTGTTTAATTTTGTGTGAACTGCTAATGTTTCTGCCAATTTTTTATTGGCTTATTGGTCTTTTTCTTATTGATTTTTAAGAAGTTTTTCTTAAGAAAATTAGCTGTTTATTGTGTTTATTGTGTGTGTTGCATACGTTTTATTTAAATTTGTTGTTTTTTAACTTTGGATATGCTTTTTTTTTTGGCCACCAGAAACTTTGGATTTTCTAAACTTGTTGATACATAGATTCATAAAACAGTAGATTTGGAAGTTGCTGTAGTTTAAAAACCACTGGATCAGGCAATAGTTATGTTCTTTATTGCCTTGGTATTGCTTTGGAAAACACAGGAACCTTTTCTGCTTTCCAAAACATCACATATGTTTAAACTATCCAAATACTACAGAAATATTAGCTAAACATTCTTAATAATTTCTTATGAGTTAAAACTAATTATAAAGCAAATATATTGTTTAATAGTTGTTTCTGATCAAAAATCTAGGTTTGAAGGGCTGGCCCATGGCTCACTTGGGAGAGTGTGGTGCTGATAACACCAAGGCCACAGGTTCGGAACCTATATAGGGATGGCCGGTTATCTCACTGGTTGGGCATGGTGCTGACAACACCAAGCCAAGGGGTTGAGATCCCCTTACCGGTCAT
Source organism: Galeopterus variegatus (assembly GCF_000696425.1). Taxonomy (NCBI): domain Eukaryota; kingdom Metazoa; phylum Chordata; class Mammalia; order Dermoptera; family Cynocephalidae; genus Galeopterus; species Galeopterus variegatus. Next base: position 603,850 of record NW_007726646.1, on the reverse strand, counting down.
CTTTAAAAAACAAAAAATCTAGGTTTGAGAGAGCATTATTACTTGTCAGATTTTATATCACCAGAAACTTTTTTTTTTCCCCCCTTTTTTTTGTCTTTTTTCGTGTCCAGCAACGGATCGCAACCCTCAGTGTCACGCCCGTACCGGACCGGACGGGCAACGGGATCGCAACCCTCGGTGTTGCTCCCGCACCTCGCTCAGCCAGTGAGCGGGAACCAGTCTGTATGTGGGATCCGAACCCTCGGTGGGAGCGCCACCGCGCTCCCAAGCGGCACACTGTAGCAGTGCGCCACCAGGCCGGCCCCTATATCACCAGAAACTTTAATGTTGAGTTTCACAGTAAATAGAATAGAAATTTTTCCTTGTAAGTACATGCTGCTTCCTTTGACCTTCAGTTTAGAGAAGCAGAAGCTGTAGTAGCCATTAATGATTTTTTTGGTTACAGAAATGTGTCCTGCTCTTGAGGCTCCACTTGCTTATGTCCAGGCAATAAAGTACTTTTGGTCTAAATACTTAGATAGGACAGGGCCGGTTGTCTATTTAATTAGTTTCAGACAGCTTTCAACTAAACACTGGGCATGTTGTAGTCCTTGCAAATACTAGTTCATGGTAAGCGTTTGAACAGTTGAACCTCCCTAAGAAGGCAAGGGGATTTAGTAAAAATGGCATAAAGGTAGGATTCAGGAGTTCTGGGGTCTGGTCCCGAACATCTAACTTACTGTTTTATTGTGACACTTTGGAGGGTCCAGGTTAGCTTTTCTAGGTCCTTGTTTCCAAATCCGTAAAAGAAAGATCTTGGATTTGATGGATTGTAAGGTTTCTATGAAGGACAAATTTGTCTAGGAAGTAAAGATAGTATGTTGCAAAGTGAAAGAAAAGTGGAAAGTTGGACCCCATTATTGGTCAGGGACTGATGGAGCCCAATGACAACCTCTGACATTTTGAAGGGGACCAAGAAATCAGTGCTATCACCTGCACCTGTAGTACTTGGAACAGAGTTGATGAGGCATACATTTTTACCCTAAGGGAATATAGGAGAGCTGCTGGGCCACCTGTCTGTATGTTTGATGGAGCAGCAGCAGTATGACAAAACTGTGAATTGCTCCTTTTTGTTATTTTTGGTTTCTTTAGTTCCCACTTGACCTTTCCAGAGCCAAATTGGTAGGAATGACTTTAAAGTTCCCATACTGAACACTTGATGAAAAGCAGTAGAAGGAAACATCTCAGGTAGGATGTGAGAATGACAGAAAAAAAAAAAATGCATGATTTCCATCTTGTAATCACACACTGTCAAGAAAGCTAGAGCTTTTTCATACAAAAATTTGGTTAGAGATAGGGATAATATACATTTCATTTATAGTAGTTGGAGTTTTTATTGAATTTTTTCTTTTATTTATTTTTTCCAGTTGTCCAGTAAGAAAGAAAAGATTAACAGAAGCAGAGCTTTGTGGTGGTCCTAATGACTGGATTCTTTGTGCACATCAGGATGTAGAGGGTCATGGACTAAATCCATGCCCTAGTGGCCTTTCTGTACCTGGCATGTTAGATGTTATTTGTGAAGAAATGGATCAGACAACTGGAGAACCCCAGTGTGAAGTTGCTCGAAGGCGGCTTCAGGAGATTGAGGACAGGTAAATGAGCAGTGTATATAGCTGGCTTGTTGCTGTTCCTGTGGAACATCTCTACTCTTTTAAGCTAGTTTAATTCATCACTTAGTGATACCTTAATCCTCAACCTCTCTGAGACTATAAAAATCAGAGAATTCAAAGTGTATACTTTAAATTAAAGTGAGTTCTTCTCATAGATCTGTACTAAGCATTTTCACTTACTATCTCTGAATATTAACTTTTGGTTTATGAGATAGTTTTCTGGGACAGAGTCTTCAAGTTTGATCACATCATATGTAACACTTTTTTCTTAAATGTTGAACAACCCTTTACTGTGTATGCTTTTTTCACCCCAGTATAGCCTTATTTTTTTACTTGTCTTTTGCCATAGCACTTGTTGCTTTTATCCTTTTTTATTTTTAAATCTTTGTCCAGTTACTAGAAGAATATGTAATAGCTTGATTAAATTTTTTTTTCTCTCTTCTTCTGCTGCCTTAACTTATTTAGGATAATTGACGAAGATGAAGAAGTTGAAGCTGACAGAAATGCCAACCATCTCCCCAGTCTTGTCCTTTCTGATACCATGAAAACAGGTTTGAAGAGGGAATTTGATGAAGTCTTTACAAAGAAAATGATTGAGTCCATGTAAGTTTTAGTAACTGATTTCCATTTAATTTTGATCTTGGAGGGAAAACCCAGTGTCTCTAGACACTGTCCATCCTATCCTAGCCAACTCTTTATTTCCTGATCACTGGGCAAGTAAAAGCATAGTAGATTTTGTATCAGACCATGTTGGAGACAGGCTTTTTCTTCATTCGTTGGGGATGAGCAAAATGTTGTGTAATCAGGAGTTTGAAATATGCAGGAGCGACTGCCTTGTCTTCTTACCTTTTGGTTCTTGTAAAGTTCTGAAATACTCTCCAGTCTAATTTTTGGAAATAGGAGGACTGGCAAGAGAGAAGCCCATTCTCTTAAACTCTTGTGGTAGGATATAGGAACCACATTTGAAGCCTTGTTACCTGGCTCTCTCAGTTATCCAGGAACACAACTATGTCTAGGCAACAGAAAAATAAGGTGTCCCAGCAGTCAAAATAGTTATCATGAAGGCCACAAATCAAAGCTCATATTCTTGGTTCATAACAGCCCCTCAGGGCCTTTAGCAGAGCTCTTTTGCTCTAATCTAAACAGTTTATTTAATAAACTCAGTCATCTGGTTTCCTAGATCATTAGAGTAGAAACACAGAAATAGTAAGTGAGAGCAGAACAGACTGCTAGTAGGAAGTAGTGACAACAGTGTGAGGACAAGAGAGGGAACTGGAAAGCAAACACAAGAACCTAAAAAGCAAAGTGACCTGAGGCCTATTAACATAAGAACTAATGGTTAGCCCTGTAATCCCATAGTCCCTGCTCCTAAATTATCTCAAATCCTCATTATTCGATATGTAAAATGGTAGTCTCGTTACAAAGTGCCATTTAGGTATTGCCTAGAAAAGACTATATAGTTTTGGTACTCAGTGAAGGTAAAGTTTTGGGTATCTGAAAAAGCCTCTTAATATACCAGTCCCAGTGGTGCCAGGTTGATGAAGCATTATTGCTTTGGACACAATGGAAGTGATTTGTGCCCTGAAGTTTAGTTGCTTCTTGCTATTAGATCACAGAAGTTTTGCATTAGCACCCTAACTTGAGTTTATAATTACCTACCCAGCCCTGAGGGTAGCTAAAAGTAAGTAGGTCACATTGCCTTCCAGCCTAAAACTTAGCACTTTCTGCTCTTGGTGGTCTTCCAGAAGCTAATCTATGGGGGCAGCTTCATCCTTTGTGTTTTATTTTTTTATTTATTTATTTTTTTCCTTTTTATCTTTTTTACTGACCGGTAACGGGATCGCAACCCTCGGTGTCGCGCCCGTACCGGGGACCGGCAATGGGATCGCAACCCTCGGTGTTGCGCCCGCACCTCGCTCAGCCAGTGAGCGGGAACCGGTCTCCACATGGGATCCGAACCCTCGGCGGGAGCGCCGCCGCACTCCCAAGCAGCGCACTCTCCAGTGCGCCACCGGGCCGGCCCGTTTGTGTTTTATTTTTACCTTACTTGCCTTTGGGTCCCAGAAACTGTCATTGCCACAGGAGTGGGAGGGGTTTGTGTGTGATATAATCGTTTTGGCTTAACTGCACAGCATTATACTTCATAGCTATACCAAGCAAAAGATATCTGATACTTGTAATGTGATTGTCCAGTGTGTCATTTTCATTTATAGTGATGATTTTTTTTTTTTTTAAAGATGACTGGTAAGGGGATCTTAACCCTTGGCTTGGTGTTGTCAGCACCACACTCTCCCAAGTGAGCCACGGGCCAGCCCTCATTTATAGTGATTTAGTGCAAGATAGCAACCCAGATCTGCTAATACCACAATTTTTAAAAAAATTAAAACATTAAATCAAAGGCTCTTTCACATTGGCTGTTTATATTACTTTTAGTCACGGCATCAGTACAACCAGTTGTTTTGGTGAAAAATGTGTATAGAACTGTGAGATTTTATGTATTTGAGTGGTCTTTCTAAAGATCAGTTTGGATTGTCCTAAATCCCATTTTGATGCCATCAGTTCTTTAAGGTATCAGGTAGCAAACATTAGCTTTTCAATATATAGCTTTTTTGGGCCGACCCCGGGGCGCACTCGGGAGAGTGCGGCGCTGGGAGCACAGCAGCGCTCCCACCGCGGGTTCGGATCCTATATAGGGATGGCTGGTGCACTCACTGGCTGAGCGCGGTGCGGCCGGTCACAAAAAGGACAAAAAAAAAATCAATATATAGCTTTTTTAAAAATGTCCTAAAATTTTTGATAAAATTCTGTATTTTATGTTTTAGGAGCCGTCCCTCCATGGAGCTTGTGCTCTGGAAACCTCTCCCTGAACTCCTTTCTGATAAGCCAAAGCCATCATCTAATGCTAAGAACTATGCAGGAGAGAGCCAAACTAAGCATGCAGTTGCTGGCACTACCTTCCCTCAGAGAACTGAACTGTTCTTGGAACCTCGGCAAACAGGGATGCCTCTTTACAATAGTGTGGAGACAGCTGCTAGCACAGAAGAAGAGATGGAACTCTAGAACCAGTTTCTATACTAAAGTTCTCAAGTTTTAGAAGCCTCCTGTGTTCAGTCATGAGCCTACTTGTGTAGCATAGGGACTTGAAAGTTTTATGAAACGGGTGTAATAATACCTCCACCTGTGATTTGGGGTGGGACTCTCATTTTGGGTAGCCATTTATTGAATTCAACTTTTTGCCAAGGAAGCTTGTCTCAAGAGAAAAGCAGTTTCCTACAGAGCTTTTTAAAGGAATGTTAGATTACAGTCTTTTCAAAGGCAAGTATAGAAGCTATATGTAGAAGAGTGATTAAGTCACCTGCCACAGTGTCTAAACCATTCAGACACTTGGAAAATATTCTCCTCACGTTGAAAAAAAGATGATTAAGAAAGAAGGATGCTCCTATAACTGAACCCTGACAGTTGAATCACAGCTTAGTCTGTAGATATCGGCTGCTTACAGTGGTTACTATATATGATTGGGGAGGAGGGAAGAAAGCAGTAGTTTAAATGTATTGCTAAGAAATTTAACAGAGGCCCTGAAACTTGTATACTGTTTGTCAATTCAATGTAGCTGTATTGATTAAATAGCCAATAGCATTGTGGCACTCCTTTTTGCCTCTGAAAATGCCATAAAAATACAAAGGAAAGGTTTTTCCTTCAAGGCTCTTTTGCCTTGTGCTACTGTTGCTCCTTGATTTCCCTTGCATTATTGATAGGCCCAGTTATTCAGTAATGTTTACAACTTAATTAACTTTGAGTGATAGTTAAAAAGGTAACTATCTGCAAATTGTGAGGGAAGCATCCGTTAGTTAATCCTAATAAGGAACGCTGTATTAGTTAAATCCAACATTGATAGCGTCTGTAGTTTAAAAAAAAAAAAAAAAAAAAGGTTGTACTTGTATTAGCAAGTTGTTTTTTAATGTTAACTTAGAAAACTGGTTTTTAAAAAAAATTAAATAGCTATTACAACTTTATGTACTGGGGGTGTGGGGGGGGGGGAGGCAGCCGGCAGGTATGGGGATTCAAACCCTTAATGAATAATTAACTGAGAGTATATGGGCAAGTGACACTGAATTTACTGAAACAGCCAGTTTGTCTGGTGCTTAATCTATTGTTAAGTAATCCTAAAAATTAGTGGAGAATAGCTTCCTGCCAGCAGGAAATCTTCATCTTCTTGAATACCTAACTAAACCAGGCTCAAGGTGTCCTTTGGGGATAACCAGGATTGAAGTTTTACATTTCTCAGGAAGAGCTCTTCTGTGCGGCAAGGACTTATAGTGCAAAATAAAATGACAATTCCTTTATTGCTACAGAATATTCACTATAAGTTATTAAATGAGTATAATACTGTGATGTTGGCCTTTCCATCACACAACAGGAGACCATCCCAGTTCTTTTTGTTTTGTTTTCTGGATTTCTTCCCCCTTTGTAGGAATCAGATACCTTTTGTAGAAAAAAATGGTTTATGCCAAGTATAGGTGAATTTTTAGAAACCAGCTTCCAGGCATTTTTTTGAAGCCCACACTGAAATCCCTCCCCTTGTTGCAGTTGGTGTAGAAGTCACAAGTCTGTTAATTGGACTGTTTCTTCTCCAGCCTGTTGTTCCTACTTTCTCTATTTCTGTCTGGATAGTCAGGAAAAGATGTAATGTTTAATATTTAAACAACATATTTAATGTCTACACAGTAAGATTTTTCGAACTTCAAACCAGTATTGAAACCAGTTGGAAACCAGCTAATAGTTTCTTAATCTCAGACTTAGAGATGAATGTAAACTGTATTCTGTTGAAATGTGCAAGTGTTTGATTCATGCCATTTGAAAAATTCCTGCCTTGAGGTCACTGTTTAATGGGACCAACTTGTAAAGTTTGTAGCCTTAAAGAAATCTTTGTACTTAAAAAAATTTATTCTAATACAAGTCAAAAACATGAAGTGACTTCCCAGAGTTTTGAGTTAGTCCCAGTGTTAGGGTGGAAAGGGAGATGATATATTTCCAAAACACACCAAGATTGTCTTGTGTAGGAATTGTTGGGCAGGCCTCTAATCAAAGGCCTACAAGATGAAAAGGAGGAGAAAAGAGCCCTGAAAAACAAGGCTATGATACTATTGGTAAATATAGGAGACAAATCCAAACAGAACTTGTTTGAGGAGTCAAGTTATCTGACATAAATATTTCTGCAGGAAAATGAATGTTTCATGTTCCATTTTGGACTTTATCTTGCATATGTTTGTACAAAAATTGTCTTCATCCTTGTGGTGCTTATTCATCTGAGCCGTGTCCACAGCCCCAATGCCTCTGCTTTTTGTTTTTCTTTTGTAGCATAAAGCTTTTGCTTTTGCCTTAAGGTTTCCCTAGGGAATTAACAGGTCTTTTCATTTTGTATAGCTTTTGTAGCATGGATCAAACATTGGCTTATTATGCTAATGTGTAAAGAGAAAAAGTTATCTAAAGCAGGTGAGCTTTAATGAACAAATGTATATTTTCTCTGAGTTTGAATAGGGTGTGTATGGTTTTTGGGTTTTTTTGTAATTACGAAGAAAGTAAGTCCAGTTCTCACAAATTTTAATCAGTTTATAAGAAAACTACTCATTCTTGAAAAGATAAAAATGTAAAATTTAGAAGAATAACTAGGGTAGGGGCTAGAACCATGAGAAGTATGTTTACCACCAGGTTCATTTGTTGTTTTAGGTCTGGAACTTAGCTTTGTTTTTTAGTAGTGACAAGAATGGTTCGGTACTAGGAAGGTTCTGAAATATGCTGTCAGTTTTACTTGGAAATGAGAATCTGGTGTTTCTGTATTTTACCATTTTCAATAAAACTTCTTAAGTGTTTTGGACTTAAAATATTTGATTCCTGCCCTTAAGTAAATGAAATAATATCTCTGCTTTCCTCTAAATTGTAGTTGAAGCAGCATTTGTATCAGTGAGAGACTTACTTAAATTTATCCTGAAGGGATGATTTTGTTGGGTTAAAGGTAAGTTTCATAACTGAATTAGCTACTTCCAAAATAGGCAGAATGTGTTCTGCTATTTAAAAATGCATAGAGGGCTGGCCCGGTGGCGCACTGGAGAGTGCGCCGCTTGGGAGTGCGGCAGCGCTCCCGCTGAGGGTTCGGATCCCATGTAGAGACCGGTTCCCGCTCACTGGCTGAGCGAGGTGCGGGCGCAACACCGAGGGTTGCGATCCCGTTACCGGTCAGTAAAAAAGACAAAAAGGAAAAAAAAAAAACGCATAGAGGCTGGCCTGTGGCTCACTTGGGAGAGTGCGGTGCTAATAACACCAAGGCCATGGGTTCAGATTGCTATATAGGGATGGCTGGTGCGCTCACTGGCTGAGCGCGGTGCGGCCGGTCTCAAAAAGGACAAAAAAAAAAAATGTTCAAATGTGTAGTTGGAAATGGTACATAGAGTTTGCAGAGAGGGGTTTGGGACTTTTAAAAAATGAGGAATAGAAAATTTTGTCTTCAGTTACATGGCTTCTTAAGAGTTGACAGATCACTGGGTGGCAGTATTGCCTTCATATTTACAACCATTCTTTGATAAATGTGGATCCGTGATTTGTTGGGCAGGGGGAGTTGAGTTTGGGTTGCAGTTACAGAACAAAGGATATTCTTTTGTTAACCAAAATTTGGGAATCACAGCTAAAAGTTACCTAATTTCTTCATTTTACAGGTTTGGAAGCTAAAGCCCAAGTAGATAGGGACAATTATCTAATTATAGTTGGAACTCACCAAGTCCAGTGTTCTTTCCACTTGCCCAGTTGGTTTTATAGTCTTTTTTGTAGCAGTACCTAAGTGTTGTCATTTAGATTTTATTAAATAATCTACAATAAAGGATGGTGCAGGCAGTTTAACATTAAACTCCTTGAGGGAGTGTAGTTTAGTGTCTATTAGTTTAGTTCACATCTTCCAGCTGTTAATTCCCTAGTTCACCAGACTACCTGTGGCATTTTATAGATGAAGTAGATGTAGTCAGCATAGTGTTTGAACTACAGCACCAGCAAGACAATGATGTCTCTCAACTGTTTGGTGGGTAAACAAGCCAGTCTTCTTGTCCCTTAATGAACTTAAAAAGTCACAAGGGTACAGATTCACTTCTTAGGAGACTAGAATTTAACTGATTCCTTAAAATATGCCTGAAGTGGGCAGTATTACCTTCTGCCTACTGTTCTTACTTTGTCTCTGCCTCAGTAGTATATCTAATAGAAAAGCAAGGAGGCAGATGTAGATTGGTGTTACAAGGCCCAGGGAAATGGTGTGCATTTTGTTACCTGCACCATTAATTTCAATTATGAGACAACTCTGCATTTAATGGAAATCTTTCTTTGGTTTTGTGGGAAGACATTGATTTTTAGTTCTAACCATTCAATTTGAAAACGTTTCAATATGAAAATGTCCTTCAATACCAGGTGTTTTCTCAAGGATGAGCAGTGTTCAGTAATTTTCATCCATCTGTGCAGGAAATGAAAACCTTGATAACCTACAGGTTATGTTTGTCCTGTTAGTACAGCTGCCTCTTTCTTTTTTTTAAAAGATGACCAGTGAGGGGATCTTAACCCTTGGCTTGGTGTTGTTAGCACCACACTCATCCCAAGTGAGCTAATGGGCCATCCCTACATAGGGATCCAAACCCATGGCCTTGGTGTTATCAGCACCACACTCTCCCAGGTGAGCCACAGGCCAGCCCTTACAGCTGCCTCTTTCATGTGATGTCACTGAATGTAAATGACTTGAGCCTCAACCTCCAGATGCTTTTGCTTTATGGAGGTTAAAACACATCTGTAATTACATATACCTTTACAATCCCTAAGTAGATTCTGGGCACTTAAGTTTTCAGAATTATAATCAAGTAAAATGAAGTTTTTAATCGTGGGGACAGCTGGAAGCTGTCTTTAAGTTTTCGATACAGAAACTTAGAGCCTAAGCAAGCTTGCATTGCTGAGCCACTAAAATTGGGTGCTGGCTTCAGCATCCAGATCTTAGGCTGACTTGCCTTCAGGTGTGCTTGTGGACACACCTCCAGTCACACTAAACGCTCCTTCGTACTTGGCTGAAATTATAGTCTATTTGCCTTGCTATTTGGGATTCTCTGAATCCTGCCTTTTTGTGTACTCATTCATTTTGACCTCTCCACAGGTAGTCTGAATAGGGAACATATTTAAATGCTAAATTGGCAAAGAATGATTCCGTCTGTTGGTATAGGTAAAATAATTTCTGGAAATGAGGGAAGTCCTTTGATGTCTTGTAAGAAGATTCCCAAGGAAAAGATGTACCATGAAGGATGAGGTCAACAAGTCTCTACTTTTGGGGTTGTATTACTGTCTCCAGGACTTTTTCTTGTCTTTTTTTTTTTGTGACCGGTAAGGGGATCGCAACCCTTGGCTTGGTGTCGTCCACACCGCGCTCAGCCAGTGAGCACACCAGCCATCTCTATATAGGATCCGAACCCGCGGCGGGAGCGCCACTGCGCTTCCAAGTGCACCACGGGGTCAGCCCTCCAGGACTTTTTCTTAAACAGGTTTAGATTCTTTTGTGCAACAAATTTTCAAATAAATATAATTCTCTAAGAGATTAAACCTCTTCCAAAGTGGATAGGAGATAATAGCTAACTTTCAAGTGTTTAGGATGGTGCCCGGCATATATACTATGCTTATAATGCATCATCTCTTTGAATTCTCTCAACAACCTTTAGAGATACTATTATTCCCCTTTACAGATGAGAAAATAAGTGATGACACATCCCCACGTTACTCAGCTCACCAGGGGCAGAGTTGAAATCAGGGAGTTTGAGTCTAGAAAATACTCTTAATCCCTGTGATAATGGCAAGAGAATTCTGGTATTTGATGGCATGTCCTCTAATGTTTATAAGATGGTATAGTATATAGGGCTGACCCCATGGTGCACTCGGGAGAGTGCAGCGCTGGGAGCGCAGCGGCGCTCCGGCTGCAGGTTCAGATCCTATATGGGGATGGCCGGTGCGCTCTCTGACTGAGCGTGGTGCGGGTGACACCAAGCAAAGGGTTGCGATCCCCTTACTGGTCACAAAAAAGAAAAAAAAAAAAAAAAAAAGATGGTATAGTATATAACAGTGGTTAGGGTTCTGCCACTTACTAGTTGAGACAGTGGTCAATTAAGCTAAGAAACTGTCTTAGATAGTAATCACTCAAATTGTAGGTTATATCACTTAACAGCAGTCAAGAATTGAAGCAGACAGTAAGGTAGAAAAGACATCAGTCACTTTAAAAAGTGGCATGCTCGGGCCGGCCCCGTGGCGCACTGGATAGTGCGCCGCTTGGGAAGTGCGGCGGCGCTCCCGTCCGAGGGTTCAGATCCCACATACAGACCGGTTCCGCTCGCTGGCTGAGCGAGGCGCGGGAGCAACACCGAGGCTTGCAATCCCATTGCCGGTCCCCAGTCCGGTATGGGGGCAACACTGAAGGTTGCGATCCGTTGCCGGTCACGGAAAAAAGACAAAAGGCAAAAAAAAAAAAAAAATGTGGCATGCTCACTTTAGTTGGATTAAATTACTACCGCAGCAAACAGTTAAAATGGTCTAGAGAGAAAATAAGACTTACAACCCTAGAAGAAATCGAAGAACAAGGACACTGCATTGCACTTTTTAATTGCAAGGGTAGTTTTAAATAAATGGAGAATGCACCTTCCAGAAGCTATACTAGCAGGAAAAGATCCCATCGAGCATTTACATAGTAAATTTTTATAATTTTACAAAAGATTCTTGATCTTTACTTGAACTGTACGTGGGGGAAAGGAGCCCCCTCAGGTGGGTGTTCTCTCTGCTTGCAGATGCAAACTAAAGGACCTCATATCGGAGGCAAGCCTGGGATGCAAAGAAGGAATAGAAATGTGATAAAGGACCATTCATAAATTCCATGTCTACTTTACAGCACTTTTCCAATGACCCTTACATAAGTATTTTAGGGCAAACTACCACCCTTAAGATAAAAGTACAACCTCAAAGCTGTAGTTCTGAATTAGAGTAATATACCTCAATACCTTAGACTGCTGGATGTCAAAAGAGTATTCAGGGTCATCTGTAAGGTTTGAACAGACAAATACTTCAGAAGAATTTGCTAGGACTGTACACTCTCTACTTTGGCTGTTTGAAGGAAGAATAGACAGGCTTCTCTGCTATCCTCCAGGACATGAAATAGTCAAGGAAAAGGGCAACAGTATTAGATCACTCCTTAGACACTAATCAGCTGGGGAAAGAGTTCATTGGCGAAAGTGTCCTCCCAAGAATGGTTTACACCAAGTGGAGAGGACATGTCGCTGAAGGGAGAAGGGGAGCCCTCATATCCACAGTCACTATAAGCATCCAGCAGGCAGGAAGATGGCTTCAGGCAGTGGCTGGAAAGCAGATCTGAGACACCCAGCTCTGGAATGAAGTCATCTATAGGTTCTTCCTTTACTGAGACAATGAATTCAGGGTGATCATTCTCTGAGGGGCTGACAGGTGCTTCCTCGATTTTCACTACCACATCAGCTTGGCTGTCTGTCTCAGAGGGTATCTCTAAGACTAGGGGCTTGGTATATATGTGATCAAAATGAATTAGTTCATTAATGGCTTCCAGCTTGGTTGATGACGTCCCCATTGACAGAGAAAGGGAGTCTGGTATGGAACTGGGTCCTCCCGGGTAGACCTCTGGGAGCTCCTCCAGGCCGGTAGATTCTGGGGAAGGACATCTGAAGAACATGACTGGGTCCAAGTTGTCCAGAATGCCCAACTGGATATCAGACTGCAAGAAGCAAAAATTAGATTAAGTATAACTATGAGAATGTACTTGAGAATCTATTTAGAACATTTAGTACTTGGTTCCATAATGTAAATTAATCATTATAAGATGACCTCAGGGCCCACCAGACCCATTTATCTACACCTCATTCCACATCCTAAATCACCTGGAACTAGGAAGGCAGTCGATGTTCACCTCTAATCTCATCAAAACTAACTTCTCCTGCCCTCATCTATCTGGTGAGGGATAATCAGGCATCAAATAGATGGAATTAACTAGTTTTACAGCTCTTTAGTAAGTCAGAATGATCCCCACCTTAGAGTCTGAAGAGTCAACGCTGTCAGAATCCACGGGGAGATGTTCTGGAGGGGTGACAACTGGGCCTGCACCTGCTGCAGAGGTGCACGTAGTCTGAGTGCTGCGGACTCAGCAGACCCGGCCACTGGCCTCACTCCATCCCCCTGGGAGGAAAGACCAAAGTGAGTAAACAGCCTCAAGTCCCCAAGGAAATGATCACCAGGCAGCTGTGATTCACAACTTTCAAAAATGCTAGAAAACTGTCCTTTAGAGCTGAAATCTTTCCCTTATCATTGTTATTTCCGTTTTCTTATGTCCTCCTCAGGAGATGAAACAGGGGAGGTAAGACTAACTTTTCCTTGTGATTTTCTGTGCAATGAAACATTTTTCCTCCCCAAAGATTCAGGCAGGACTGATAAATATTATCCTAATTGAATTCTCAATAATAATAACGTTCTTTAATAATAAAGTTCTGTAGTAATTTAAGCCTAGAATTTTTTTTGAATAGTTCCTTTGGGGTTTTTTTTTTTTTTTTTTGAGGGCTGGCCAGTACAGGAATCCAAATCACTGATCTCAGTGTTACCAGCACCACATTCTAACCAACTGAGCTAACTGGCCAGTCCTTAAATAATATTTTTAAGTTCTTCCTGAACATTACCTTTACAGAGTACAATTGCCCTATTGTCAATCTTAGACCACTTAAGTGTTGTCATCGAATTTGCTATAATCCATAGACTTAACCCCATACATCACCCTTCTCTTATCAGAGAGGTGTCACTTATCACAATGAATCATTTCCCTACTAATAATTATTCATCAAAACTACTATAATTTTAGTAGCATTCAAAATCTGATTGGACTGGCTCTCTTACTCTGGTTCTCCTTAATGTTTGCATGCTACATCTTGTTGGCTATTGGCATTTGTTAGTACTTGTTCTTAGAGAGCCATGTAAGATTTTAATTATTAGGCTTAGTACTGTTCACCACACACTTAAAAAATGAATAAGTGTCATTAAAGAAAGAACACCCTGCCTGTATGGAAATGTTTTAAACCTGAAGGAAAATTTCTAGAACACTTTTGATAAGAGATCCAGACTATAAACATAAACACTGGATCATGTCACCTAGAACGAGTTCTCAAATACAGCACCAAATAAAGGAGATTATTTACCTTGGCCTCTGCCTCCTCTTCAGTGATCAAGACATCCATCCCCAAGCGCTGTCTTAACTCCTGGTTCTCGACTACAAGGCCATGAGTTTTCTCTCGTAAAAGCTGATTTTCTAGCAAAAGTTTTTGATTCTGGAAGAAAATTCATAAGAGGCTATTACCAGATCTAATCCTTTCACTTAATCTACCTGATAACGTTTCCCTACAATTAGTTTCCTTTTCTTTTTGAACTTTTGGAAAACTCTATGCAGTTATTCATAGTAGGTATTAGGCGGCTAGGCTGTAATTATGAAAAATAAGCTATTTAAGAAGTATTATGGCTGGCCAGTTAGCTCAGTTGGTTAGAGTATATATAGCTTTGTAACACCGAGCTCTCAGGTTCAGGTCCCAGTACTGACCAGCCACCAAAAAAAAAGTCCTATAAGTGTTATTCGTGGGGTCAAAAATAACACAACATCTCCACCTACTAATATAGACTTCAGCAAAGGGTAACTTGTGGCTTTAATTTAGATATGATATTTTTAAAAAATCCTATCTTGAACTGGCAAGTAATAATAAAAGTGGTAGTTGTGGACTATAAAACTGAAGTAAGTGAAACAAAAACACTCCTGCTGAATGACTCATGTTTCTTACAAAACTAGCTAATGATTCAAACTTGAAAAAGAACAATATAAATCTCTATGTATTCAAGATGTGTAACTGGCAATAACTTTAGATTAGATAATAGATGAATCCTAGAAGAAGGGAACCATTAGTGAATTTTTGGCCAACCTAGGAAGAATCTAAAGTTTAAGCAATGATTTCCTATCTGTCCTTGCTAATTTCTTAGCACTAACTCACTAAACATTGTTGAATTCATCAACTTTGAGACAGATATAACACCAAATGCCAGGGATTCAATCACTTCTGCTGTCAACAAACTTCACTACTTCACCAACTACCTATCTAACCTATCCTAGATTTAGGTGTTCATTACATATTCAATTGTACTCTAAAAGGGAATGAAACAACTTGGGATGGCAGCAAATATCAGAGCATTTACCAGGGAAGGATATACAATGGATAAAAGTGTTTGGCCTTAGTAGTTTTACCTCTTCTTCCAAATCTACCACTTGTTGTTCCAGCTCACTCATTCGAGCTTTCTTTCGATCTCTGGCAGTCTGAGCTGCTACTCTGTTTTTCAGTTTCCTGAGAAGAGAAGGAACATACCACACTGAGTCATCTCAAAACTTATTTATATCTTTATTTGAAAACTAGGCCAGCTGGTGCTTTCATTTTAATTTACAGTATAAGGCAGACTATTGGTAAAATACACTTCAGGCTCCTCCCCTCAATAAAGCAAACAAAAAATACAGCCTCTGTCAATCTAGCTTGAAGACCTGCTTTATTCTCTCCCATATTGCCATCCACCTCAGTGTCTTCCCAGCCACAGCAGGGGGGCTGGACACAGCACTATTCATCTTGCATCATAAGAAACTTTCGTCCTCCCCCTTCTACTCCCTTGCCGCTTCCTGACTCCAATTCCTCCAAGTCCTCCAACGTGGACTGATTAAATCTAGTGCAATCGGCGCTGTGACATAAACCCTTTCTCCTCAAACCCAACTCAGCTAAGGGAGGCTGATCCATTTCGCCCGAATGTTGATATCCTAGCGGTGCCCTGATGACTGGGCCCGAGGAGACACTTTACACACCACAAAAGGCACAACGATCATAAAAGAATGAACATTTACGAAAGACTAAGTGCTAGGCATATTATTCGCATGTCTATCTCCCCAACCACCTCATGAAGCAGGTACCATTTTAAGGACGCAGAGACTGAGCTTGACTAGTGAGTCTTACAGAGCTCCCAGCCCTTTCAACAGCTGTCATTTCAGATCCGCGCCCCTCCAAAAAAATAGGTAAACCAAGAAGGCTAATCGACTGCATGTTACAGCCCGAGTTCAGAGAGGCTGAGCGACCGGTCTGTGGTCACACAGTAAGAGCGCCTGGAACCCAGCTGCTCTCATCCCCAGCTCTGGTCATGGCCTGGGCAGCCCTGGACTCCACCCAGCGCGGCGTTTCCGGTCAGTCCAGTCTTCCTGCACCGCCCCGCCCCGCGCCACGCTGGCACCGGACCGGCCAGGCCGAGTGTCCGAGCGCTGCGGTCAGCCCCCGGCTCCGGTCCCCACCCCCAACCCACTCCGGTCTCAGACCCTGGCCCCTCGCCCACCTCCTCAGCGCCTTCTCCTCGGGGCTCAGATGCGTGAGGCGCTGTCTTTTGCGTGCCTGGGGATGCTACTGATTTTTGAGTGTTGATTTTGTATCCTGCTACTGTGCTGAACTCATTTATCACCTCCAAGA
>NW_007726646.1:567037-587287 GCF_000696425.1 Galeopterus variegatus | reverse complement strand
GGCGGCAGCGGCGGCGGCGGGCTGGCCGGACAGAAGTAGTATCTTGTGGGCCCCGGAGGCCGGGCTCGGCGCGGCCGCCACCACCACCATGGCCAGAGACCGTGTGCGCCAGTGCGCGCCGCCGCTGCCGAGTGGCCGGCCCCGCGGCGCCCAGCCTTTCTACGGTCGTGGCCCTTCGCGATTGGCCAGCGCCTCGTGACCCAAGGCCGATCTCGGCGTCCATTGGTCCGACGGGCTCTGGGGGCGGGGCCAGGGTGTCCAGCGTGGCGGCCGCTGTCCCCGGCAGAGGGATCCGGGGGCATTTTCCGCTCGGGCGACCGGCGAGGCGCTAATGTGGCTGGTGCGGGGGGTCAGCGCTCGTGCAGGAGGGGCCTGGAGCGAGGCAGAGAGTTTTTTTAACAAACGGATTCTCCCCACTGGGCCGACACATTTTCACCTGTAATGACAGAATTTAATTCCAAACCGAGAGATTTCCAGACTGACGAATTTTAACGAGACTAACAGATTATTACCTCAGCATTACGACTTGACGACATTTTATCTGGTGCGCCACTTCGGGCCCCGAGTGGAGTGGAAAGTCGAGAGAAAGCGCAGATCCGGCTT
Organism: Galeopterus variegatus; assembly: GCF_000696425.1. NCBI lineage: Eukaryota > Metazoa > Chordata > Mammalia > Dermoptera > Cynocephalidae > Galeopterus > Galeopterus variegatus. The sequence goes on along the minus strand of NW_007726646.1, from coordinate 586,684 downwards.
TGTTTTAGAAAAAAGCCTGGAAAGAAATTCTTCGAAAAGTCTAGAAATGAGATCGCGCGTTTAAAAACCAAGTTTAGCAATAGTGAGGGCTTAATAAACGATAGGTGTTACCTCCGGATGGTGGGAATACATATAACTTAGTTTTTCTTTGCATTTCCGAACCTTCTACTATGAGCGTACGTTATTAGTTTTTAATGAAGAGACAAGAAAATGTCCCGTGCACAAATGGAGACCCCGGGGCTTATCCTGAGCTCCCTCCTGCCGCGTTGCTCTGGCGCTGGGAGCAAGAGGAGCCTCCAGACAACAGCAGGGGAGCAGTTTAGACACACAAATATCAGAGTGGAGAAACCCGACAAAACTCCCCACATATGCACGTTCACTTTTTTGAAGCAAATTACAAAATGTTAAGTTCTCTAGAATTAATTACAAAGCCATACTTTAACAACTACTTATTGCTTCCTTTTCTGCTCAGCACTATTCTAGGTTCTAGAGATGCAAAGATTGGTAAGATTAGTAGCTGGTAGTTGGAAGACATGCAAAAAGTGAAATGTTAAGATAGCAGGGTTCTGAGTAATTGTTAGGTGGTGTGGTCAGATTAGCATTTCAATTTTATTTTGGTAGGGAGGAAACAGGATGGGAAGAAGGAACTAAAAGAAATTCCCTCTCTTCATATTCAGGCCTTTTAAAGGGACAAGGTTTTTGTTATTCCCAGGATTGGGTGATGCGTCTTTTATCATGTATTTTCTTCCTCCACGTTGGCAGAGGGAAATCAGCGACTATTTCTTTAAGCTGGGCTGGCAGCTCATGAGTACACGGCCGTTCTGTGGGTTGGAAAAGAGGTGGGGGTGATCAGACTTCCTGCAGGACAAAGACACCTGCCTACTTTTTAAACTTTCATCAGCCTTGAGTTACCTGGGTTCAAATGTGCCTCCAGATGTCTGGAGACTCACTCCTGGCCTCTGGGACCTTTGGGAAGAAGTCTTTGGAAGTATTTTCTGGTTGAGACTTAAAGGTTTATGTTAAAGGACCTTGGAAAGCTGTAAGAGGCTCTGAGAAAGGTCATGTAATTAATTATGTCATGCAACCTTTTATTTAAGTTAACATTTATTGATGCCATGAGAATGTCTGGCACTGTGTAAGAAATCTCAGGGAAACTAAAAGAAATTTAAACCATTTAGATAAAAGAATATACATGAAAAGAAAATTCATGAGGCTCCTGTTAGTCCAGCAGAGTGTAAATTGGGTAACCCTGTGGAGAAGGCACAAGATCCTGGGGAAGAGGAGAAAGTCGATGGATTGCATTTTGGTCGTGGTTAATGGCATAGAAATGGAATCTTGAAATTCACTTCCCGGCCTTTTTTTTTCAAGGCTTTTTGACAAACGTTTTAAATTATACTAAAACGGTCATTTGACCCACTGCAGATTGCTGTCCAACACTCAAGTCCAAACCCTTGAACAGTTTCATATCCTCCCTATAAGATTAATCTGATAATTCTTGCATCAGATGTCATTAATGGTTTAAAACGTTTACTGGACACCTGTGATAAGTGCTGTAAAATATATAACATACAAAGTTCTCAGCCCTTATGAAATGCAAGAAACAGTGATAAGCAAGTAAATTAGTAAAACATTCAATCTAAATAAATGTCGATATATATGTTTTTAAAAAGCAACGATCTGAAACAAATTCTAGAAGTGCTTTGTCTAATATGGTAGCCACGCCATGTGTGGCTGTTGAGCACTTGAAATGTGGCTAGTCTGAATGTGCTGCATGCTCGCACAACGACATGAATGTACTTAATGCCCCTGAACTGTACACTTAGAAGCAGTTAAGATGTTAAATTTTATGTTATGTGTATTTTATCACAATTAAAAAATAAAACCAAAAAAATGATTGCAAGTGTGAAATACATACTGGATCTGAAGACTTAGTATAAAAAATGTAAAATAGCTCATTGATCATTTTTCATATTGATTATATGCTGAAATGATAGTATGTTTTACAGACCGGTTCCCGCTCACTGGCTGAGCGAGGTGTGGGAGCAACACCGAGGGTTGCGATCCCGTTGCTGGTCCCGGTCTGGTACGGGCGCGACACTGAGGGTTGTGATCCGTTGCCGGACACGAAAAAAGACAAAAAGGGGGAAAAAAAATGATAGTATGTTTGATATTTGAGGTTAAATATTGGTTTATTAAAATTAATTTACTTGTTTCTGTTTTTAATTGGGTGCTAGAATTTTTAAATTACGTGAGTGGCTTGCATTATATTTCTATTGGATAGCGCTGGTCTAGATCATTTTAATGTGGGAGATGGCACAGGTAAAGAGGAGAGGAAGGAAAATAAATGTATGCTAAGATTCTTGCGTTGTTCAGGGAAAAGGTAGACAAAATGATTAATCCCAGACACTATTAGCATACATTGCTGTGTTAATAGTAATTTTAGAATTGTCTCGCGTGTACACCTAAGGGCACACAACTTTCCAAGTCAAATGTGAATGTGGGTATATGGAAAAAATCTTTTTCCACAATTCATTTGCTACAGAAAACCGTGCCTTTTTTCCCCACCTCTCTTTTCACAATCACCATTACCTCACTCTGCAAAGGGAAGACCCTCTTCTCATCCAGGCTTAATCTTCCTGAGGTGCATTGCCCTGAGATAGAAAAACCTCTAAGGCTCCAAACAAGTAGATGGGTCCAGCTATTACTGATGGTATTGAGAAAGGAAATGACCCTTGTTACTGAGTATCGAATTCCTTTCCAACTCCAGTGGTTCTAATTCTTCGTTTCCAATAAAGTTCATGGAAAACAGAATTGAGTTGTCAGCCGAGAGCTCAACAAAAATAATTTCTTTTTTTTTTTTTTTTTTTTTTTTTTTTTTTTTTTTTTTGTCTTTTGTCTTTTTTCCGTGTCCGGCAACGGATCGCAACCGTCAGTGTTGCCCCCGTACCGGGCCGGGGACCGGCAACGGGATTGCAAGCCTCGGTGTTGCTCCCGCGCCTCGCTCAGCCAGTGAGCGGGAGCCGGTCTGTATGTGGGATCCGAACCCTCGGACGGGAGCGCCGCCGCGCTTCCCAAGCGGCGCACTATCCAGTGCGCCACCGGGCCGGCCCCAACAAAAATAATTTCTGACGATAGCTCACTATGTGACTTTGCTTCTAACTCAAAAGGTGTTCAAAGAATTGAAGAACATTGTTATAACAAAACACCTTCCATCCCCATCCACTTAATTATAGGAACAGTTTTTTGGTCATTTATATATATATATATATATATATATATGTATATATATATATATATATATATTTTTTTTTTAAAGGAGAATTTTTAGCACAGTGAAACTATTTTGTATGATACCACAGTGGTGGGTACATGTTATTATCCATTTGTCGAAACTCATAGAATGTACAACACCTAATGTATACTATGGACTTTGGTGATGATGATGTGTCAAAGGAGGTTTATCGACTGTAACAACTGCACCACTGTGGTGGGGGGATATCAGTAGTGGGGAGGGTGTGCATGTGTGGGGACAGGCGTATATAGAACCCTCTGTACTTTCCGTACTTTCCTAAAACTGCTCTAAAAAATAGCCGCTTCTTTGTTTTTTGGTGGCTGGCTGGTACAGGGATAGGACCCTGGACCTTGGTGTTATCAGCACAATGCTCTAACCAACTGAACTAACTGGCCAGCCCCAAAACAACGTTTCTTAATAAAAAAATTTTTTTTAAAGAATAAATTGATGGTGAACCTTGTCAAATTCAAGCAATAAGTGCTATTTCTCCACTGATTCATGAATCTGGAGCAGGACTAGCACAAAAGCGATGCTGTGTTCTACTCAGTGCATCATATCAGGAGGCACATGATGTCTATTTGTCCTATAACCAGTGAAGGTAACTTTTACCAGTTGATTAAGATGATGTCTGCCAAGTTTCTCCACTGTGAAGTTAATTAGTATTATACTTATTAATAAAAAGTATTTTGTGGAAAGGTATTTAAAGTTCTGGAGGTGGATAGTGATGATGGTGGCACAACAATGTGAATGTACTTAATGCCACTGAATTGTACTTGGAATTCTACTGTAAGGTAGAATTTTCCCTTCTTATGTATTTATTTATCTATTTGTATTGGTATCAACTCATAAAGTTCTACTTTACTCCATGAGTGAAAATCTATGTCTATATTATTTATTTTGATTCTCAAACTGTCTTAGACTTGGCCAATGGGAGCCCTCCTTTTTTAAATTGTGATAAAATATACATAAAATTTACCATTTTAAAATGTACAGTGCAGTGGCATTAAGTACATCCACAATGTTGTACAATCATCCCCACTATCTACCTCCAGAACTTTTTCATTATCCCAAACAGAAATTCTATACCCATTAAATAACTTCTCATTTCCCCTCATCCCAGCCCCAGTAACTCTATTGTACTTTCTGTCTCTATGAATTTGACTACTCTAGATACCTCATATAAGTGGAATCACACACTATTTGTCCTTTTGTGGCTGGCTTATTTCACTTAGCGTAGTGTCTTCAAGGTTATCCATGTTGTAGCATGTATGCGAGCCCCTTTTTGACATGTCCCCATAATTCTTTGAGTGCTTCCTTATGTTCTGGTACAAGATACTCCAAGTTCATCTATTATTTTTCAGGTCCAGCCCTGGAATTTGCCACTTCTCGAACAAGCTCTGGCTCCTTTTAGCGGAGAATGATATTTAGTGACAAAGATCTGGACACTAGGTATGCTATTGCTACTAGGATGTCATTGCTTCTAGTTTCTCTTAGTGGATGGAACTAGGAAATATATGTGTGTGTATGTGCATTCCTACCACATGTATAGAAAGATATAGAAATAGGTATAGATGCGTGCATACACTAAAAACTCATGAGTTCATACCAATAACTCCAATTCTAATCCAACACCCAAAGAGTTTATTCTAGCCTTTCCCTCTTTTCATAGTTTAAAAGCTTCATTCTCTGACAATGAGAAAACAGGCTCCTATTACCCTTACTATGCTTACTTATTTACTAAATCCTTATGTATATAAAGTATGTAACCAATCTATTAGCAAGAACTGGTTCAGTCCTCATCCCCAGAATGTGCCAACTCCCAACCCCAAACCCTAGCCAGCAATTCTTAGCTAAATCCTCAGCTCCTATTTTAAAATGTGTGATGATGGGGCTGGTATTTACCAGCTACCAACTATAGTATTTAGATTCCATTCAACACATTTAGAAGGGTAATACAGGGCCTGCCCGTGGCTCACTTGGGAGAGTGCGGTGCTGATAACACCAAGGCCACGGGTTCGGATCCCATATAGGGATGGCCAGTTAGCTCACTTGGGTGAGCCTGGTGCTGACAACACCAAGTCAAGAGTTAAGATCCCCTTACCGGTCATCTTTAAAAAAAAAAAAAAAATAGAAGGGTAATACAAAAGTTTTATTTTAAAATGTCAATACTCCTAGTAGCATTAGAAATGACATCCTTTGCAACTATTTATGCTTGTGATGAGAAATTTTAGATGTCAAATTAAAAATGTGTGAGGGGTGTTAAAGGAAAAATTATTCAGTGCCACTTGTTAAAGCATAGTAAGAAAGACTTTATTCAGGACCATTGCAATAAGTGTAGAGACCACTGCAATGGGGTTTTACAGTCGGGGAGAGATATCAGGCTGAACTCCAAATACAGCATGGGCAAGTTGGAGTTTATAGCTAAGGAGCAGGGTTGGATCAGTGGATAAAAAATTATGAAGAGGAAACATCAGGGGCAAGGGGAATTCTGGCTAAACTAACCTAACATGAATCTTGCTGGAGGAAGGCCAGAGCGATCAGACATCATCTGGGGATTGGAAGAGGATGAGGAACCTGATCAGATATCGAGGATGATCAGATATTGAGGGTGGGGGGTTCTTGCTAAACTGACTTAGCAGGATTCTTGCTAAAACTAGATTTTACAAGGAAATGTACAGATGGACCTAGGAGAAGGTTCAGGAGCCTGACTAAAGTTTTGGCCAAACAGTCTTTGTCGGGGATATATAGTTTTACTAAATTATTTTAGAGACCATGTAAACAAAAAAGTTTTAAGATAATTGTAATAGAAGAATAGAACCAAAACATTAGGAGAGAGCAAGAATGAGAGAGTGAGAGAGACAGAGAACAATGAACCATCATTCCAGAAAATGTAAGAAAAGGGGAAAACACAAGAAATACAGTGAGTAGGAAATGTGAAATAATGTGGTAGGAATAAGTCCAAATCAAAAATAAATGTGTATGGATTATATTCTCTTCTTAAAAGACAGAGGCTCTGGGCCGAGCCCGTGGCACACTCGGGAGAGTGTGGCGCCCGCCGCGGGTTCGGATCCTATATAGGGATGACCGGTGCGCTCACAGTGCTCACTGGCTGAGCGCAGTGTGGCCGGTCTCAAAAAGGACAAAAAAAAAAGACAGAGGCTCTGGGCCGAGCCCGTGGCACACTCGGGAGAGTGTGGCGCCCGCCGCGGGTTCGGATCCTATATAGGGATGACCGGTGCGCTCACAGTGCTCACTGGCTGAGCGCAGTGTGGCCGGTCTCAAAAAGGACAAAAAAAAAAGACAGAGGCTCTGATTGAGTGAAAACCCAAAATCCAAAGGAAAAAAAGAAAAAGAAAAAACACCCTCCACGAAATCCAACATGCTGTTTGTAAGAGATACACACGAAACAAAACAATATAAGAAAGGAAAGTGGCTTACCAGGCAAAGATTTACAGGAAAAAAAGCATATATAGTAATATTAATATCAGGCAAAATAGAATTTAAAGTAAAGGCATTAAAAAGGACAAAGAAAGGTATTTGGTATCGATTAAAGGTACAAGTTACCAGTCATAAATCTTTATGAACATCACAACATAATTTTGAAATGTATGAAACAAAGACAACACAAATGGTGAAAATGACCAATCCACAAACACAAGGAGAGACTAATACACTTCTCTCAGAATTAGCAGCTGGAGCGGACAAAAAAGATTTGAATAGTATAATTAACAAGATTGATCTCATAGAGAACTTTCCTCCCAACCAAGTACACATGTTTTTTCAACTCAGAATATTCCCAAATTTTGACCCCATTTTACTTTCAGAGTGAGACAGACCATTATGTTTCAGGTTTTAAAGTGGAATTGTTTATAGATTTCAGCTTTTGTAAATAAAGCTGCTGTGAGCATTTGGTACAAATCTCTGTGTCGAAGAAATCTTAATATTTTCATTTCTCTTGGGCAAATATCTAGGAGTGAAATTGCATTGCATATGGAGTAAACATATGGTAGATGTATGTTCAACTTTTTTAGAAACTGCCAGTTTTCCAAAGGGTTTTACCATTTTACATTCCCACCAGCAATATACTGCTTTCTTATATTGCTATCACAGATTGTTATTTAACTCTTTCATTGTTACCCAACATTTCATTTGTTTATGCTGTATGTTTTCTCCAACTAGATTTCAGCAAGCTCATTAGAAGCAGAAGGCATGGTTACAGTTATTTGTGGTCTTCTACGTTTACTATAGTGCTGAGTACATCATAGGCATTCAATAAATCTTTGAATCATTATTAAATGTTTAGATTGTCTGCAATATGCTTTAAATGACAAAGCATCTTTTAAATTGCTCTGGAAGATTGCTATATAATACCATTTTGTTGAAAGCAGAATTCAGCATCAGGTTGGTCTATCTTGGAGTCATTAAAAAAGCCTGGAATGAGGCCGGCCCAGTGGCGCACTCAGTAGAGTGCGGTGCTTAGGAGCACGGTGGTGCTCCCGCCAGGGGTTCGGATCCCATATAGAGAGCGCGGTGCGAGCTCGACACCGAGGGTTGCGATCCCATTGCTGGTCGCGGTGCGGCGCAACACCGAGGGTTGCAATCCCGTTGCTGGTCACGAAAAAAGACTAAAAGGACAAAAAAAAAAAAAAAGCCTGGAATGTATTTATGTTAAGACACTAAAGCAACATTTCTAGTAACCTATGTAACAGCATCTATTCTACTTTTCTTCCTTATTATTAAAAAAAAAAAATCTATTTTGTTCAAGGTGTCCACTTGGGAACACTCAGCTTTCAGATTCCCTTGAAGCTAAGGATAGCCACGTAATGCAGTTCAGGCCAATGTATAAGTGGAAGTTCTACACAAGGAAAACAACTTTTTTTTGACCGGTAAGGGGATTGCAACCCTCGGCACGGTGTTGTCAGAACCACGCTCAGCCAGTGAGAGCACCGGCCATCCCTATATAGGATCGGAACCCGCGGCCTCGGTGCTACCAGTGCCACACTCTCCCAAGTGAGCCACGGGGCCGGCCCCCAAGAAAGTTTTTAAATGAAGGAGACTCAACTGGGAAGCATTTCACCTTTTGCCTATTGCCCTTTTCTTCCTTTCCCCACTTCTTGCCTGGGATGCTGATGAAAGTTCCAAAGGCTGAGAAGGTTCAGTAGCCGTCTTGCAAGTATGAGGAAGAAAGTCACATGTTAAGGACGTCAGAGGGGAAAAATAGAAGGAGTCTGGGTTCCTGATGGTGTCATGGAGTGGCCATCTAGCCTTAGACCCCCTTCCAGATTCCAAGTTACATGAGAAATATAAATACCATGGTAGCTGGGTTCTCATTACCTGCCACGAAACACAGCCCTCACTTTCACTGGCACTTTTGCCTGACATTGTCCTGAGCTAGGCTTCCCAAACATCGTCTTTGTTGTTCTCAGAATGGGTTACGAGCACTGCTGAGGAACGAGTGTGCTTGAGTAGGGCAACTGGAAGCAGGCGGTTGCCAGGGGCATAATTTTTATCCGCGGCGCTTTCTTCTGATACCAGAAAAAGAGATGAGTCATTTAGCATTATAGCATTACTATTTTGTGGATGGGAAACCTGAGGTTCAAAGGGAAGAAATAATCAGTTTAAGGTTATCGATTTCTTCTCCAGCTTATCTATCTGTCCTGCGCTCCAAGCCTACTGCTTTCCTGGAATGTCCTTCTTCCCTTAATTTGCCCGGCAAATCCCATTTCTTATCTCTATTTAATCTACAGTTTCTCAACCTCAGCATTATTGACATTTGGGGCTGGACAATTCTTTGTGTTGGGAGCTGCCCTGTGCCTCGTAGGATGTTTAGCAGCATCCCTGGCCTCTACCCACCAGATGCCAGTCGCACCCCACCCCCACTCCCCAAGTTGTGACAACAAAATTGTCCCAAGACATTGCTGAATGTCTACTGGGGGCCAAGATCTCCCCCAGTTGAAGATCACTGCTCTAAACTCATCAAACATCACTCCAATCTGCATCTGCTTTCTTCCCACACAGTCCCCCACAGACTTCCAGCATAACACCTTGGACACTTGGTGGTTCAAGTTCACCTGTCTGTATCTCCACATTAGATTGTAAGCTCCTCGAAGGTAGAGACTACATCTGAATCGTCCCTCTATCTCCCTGTTTATTGAATAAATAGATTTAAAAGTGACTCGGGAGAAGAATGGGAATAGGATTCAGGAATTCTGGCTTCCCGATGCCATGATTTTGGCACCCATTGCTAAAGACTCATGTCTTTGCTTGGTGTTGTATTTTATAGATTCCCATGCTGTAGTCAAGAAGCAGATTCTAGCAAGGAAGTGCCACATTGCTCACCCCGACTAAAATGAAAAAGGAAAGCAAAAATTTTAAAACAACTTCTTCTAAATTTTTATTTTTTAAACTTTTTTATTTTTTGGCAGCCGGCCAGTCCAGGGATTGAAGCCTGGACCCTGGTGTTATCAGCACCAAGCTCTAACCAACCAAGCTAACCAATCAGCCAGCCCAAAATGGCCTTTTTAATTCTCACAATGAAAAATGAAAAACTCTTAATGATTTGGAAGAAAGTAAAGAGCAAGTTTCTAATACAATATTTTTGTTTCCCTAAGGGAATCAAAGTTGAATCTTTATCTTGCAGAAAGTGCTATGTACACTCCTCTCAGTTCTTTTTTTTTTTTGTCTTTTTCCGTGTCCGGCAACGGATCGCAACCCTCAGTGTCGCGCCCGTACCGGACCGGACCGGGACCGGCAACGGGATCGCAGCCCTCGGGTGTTGCTCCCGTGCCTCGCTCAGCCAGTGAGCAGGAACCAGTCTGTATGTGGGATCTGAACCCTCAGCGGGAGCGCCGCCACGCTTCCCAAGCAGTGCACTATAGCAGTGCGCCACCGGGCCGGCCCCATTCCTCTCAGTTCTTATTTCCCTAAATGTTGTCATCTTACATGATTGTGGTACATTTGTCACAACTAAGAAACCAACCTCGGTGCATAGGATTTCATTACCCTCTAGAAATAGAGGAAGTCATATTGGTGTGCTAGGACTATTGATCTTAATGGTTTTCTTTAATTGTATTAGTATGTTTTTTTTTTTTTTAAAGGACATTTAGGAATCATTTGAGTAATGAGACCCAGAGTGTATGAGCAGGAAATCCTCCTGGTCATGTTGATGAGTATTTTCTTCCATCCTGTGGCTGCCCAACCCTTTCTGGAAAAGAATTGCAACACTTCCTGAAGTTCACTCGTGTGTATTAGGTTTTAAGAAATCCAATCCTCCTTTGGCTTCTGCAGAACGCTGCTTTCGCTTGCCCAGTCGACTAAACAGGGACTAAAAGGGCACAACAACAAAAGAGAAAGATTTGTTTAAAAAGTGCAAAGGTATGGCATGTCTATTTTTTCACTAGGCATTGACCTGGAACAGCAAATGGCTCTGCATTTGGTTTTGTCTTTTTAAAGACAGCACAAAGTCTCCATTGTTGGTATTCTTTACTCTGAGGTTGGAGGGGCAGGGTGGTGGCGTGCTGGCGAGTTTTATCTTGCTTGAAAGAAGTTTAAGTGCCAAAGCCCCCTTCGTTACTACTAGGAGAAATAATATCACTGGTATTGAAATAAACTTATTATTCTGACACAATTTAAATTTACAGAAAAGTTGCAAAGCTAGAACAGAGAATTCCTGTACACCCCTCACCCAGTTCCGGTTTCCCCTAATGTTATCAGCTTACATTCCCGTGGTATATTTGTCAACATTAAGAAACCAACACTGATACATTTATTAACTAAACTCTAGACTTTATTTGGATTTCACCACTTTTTCTTTTAATGTCCTTTTTCTGTTCCAGGATCCTGTATTGGTTTTGATTACTTAGTCTCTGTATAGCACATCTATTTTTGCAAAATATTTCATGATTAATTTCAGTAAACAATATTTATCTGAAGAGCTGAATTTACTCAAGTTCACCTTCCCAGGCACACAACCTGGGGTTTTGACTCCAAAATGGCCACAACTGAATCCCCCCACCTTTGCTTTTCGGTGATGCCATGAGTTTGCACGTGACTTGGCTCATAGGAGAGTGGATTTCCTGAGAATGGTCTAGGGACTCATCATTTTTTAAAAAATCCTCCCTTTTATTTATGGCTGACTTTGCACATCTGATATTCATGTGGGGAAAGACAACAAGCTGTACTTTTTCTGTTCTCTCATAATTTTTTTTTTCATGAAACAGCCAGGATTTATGTGGTTCTAAGAGCCAGCTGGGAAAAATGTAGACGAAACTCTGGTTTGGTGAATAAAGGGAATATGAGAAGAGAAAGCTTCAGGAATGGAGGAGGATGTAGAATTATGTTTGCTTCAGAGAATGCAGGAAGACCATTCCTCTTCCATCCCAGACCTTGTAAGAACAGTCCCTGCAACCTGGGGGCTAGGGGCGATGGCTTGTGAAACAGACAGACATAGGGTAGGTTTTCAGTCCTCCTACATATTAGTTGGGTAACCTTGGGCAAGCTTTTTAATCTCTCAGAGCCTCAGTTTCCCTGTCTCTGAAATGAGAATTGAGTACTCAATAAGATAATGTATTCAACACAGTGTATGACATAAAGAAAGCACATAATACCTGTTAAGTATTATTATTATTGAGGGCAGTCCACTCTAATGTCAACAGGCATTCCCAAACTCTTCTTACTATTATTATTAATCTCATTCTTTCTTCCATCTGTAGATATTTGCTAGCCAAGAAGTTTGACAGTTTGACAAGGAGTTCCCAGAAGACTAAGTGGGTCAATAGAATATCCAAGTCTTTAAAATATGCCTAAGTAAGCATAAAATTTGATCACTGGTCACGAGCAGGGACAGTGTCTGTGAAGCATGAAAAATGTCATAGTGATGGACACTAGATGAGTTTTCTCCAGTTGTTCCCTCCCCCAACTCTGCTAATGTGACCTGGAATAAAATTCCCAGCAGAGGACTGCAAACATGTGCTGAATACATAGACCCATGACCTATGGTAAGATTCCAGGGGTGGAGTTTGGATTACCCCATAACTGGGGGTTGGCGGCTGTGGGAGCTGCTTTGCATCTAACAAGGTGAGTGAAGCAGCAGGGTCTGGGAAAAAGGAGGTTGGAATCTGCAACTTTAAAGTGTGACTTTGACTTGGTGTTGTCAGCACCACACTCAGCCAGTGAGCGAACCGGCCATCCCTATATGGGATCCGAACCCGGGGCCTTGGTGTTATCAGCACCGCACTCTCCCGAGTGAGCCACGGATTTAACAACCTCAACTTTTTTTTTTTTTTTCTTTTTTTTGAAGCTCTTACAACGAGAAAATGGAGGGGACACATCTGGGTGGGAGGGGGAGAGGGAGGAGGGAGGGAGGTTTTGGTGATGGGACACAATAACTAACTACATTGTATATTGACAAAATAAATAAAAATAAAATAAAATAAAATAAAATAAGTAAAGTGTGACTTTGGTGTTTTACATAAAACAAAATATTTTCCATTTGAAAACGGGTTGTGTTTTCCATCCTTTAATTCCAGAATTATAGAATGTATTATAGTCCTTAGGACCCACAATGTGTTCCCCCAAAATACTGTTACTGAAAAGGCAGGAAGGTGCACAAAAGCAAACTAGCAGTGTGCCAGGAACACAGTAAGGAGCTTTTTTAAATTCTAGCTCTAGGCTCCAGAACAAAGATGGCCCATCTCAGCCTGAGCCATTCTGATTCCACTTTTGGAATCTGTCTAGGTATCTAAAGGAGGGTGATAGCAACTGGAACAAACCTGTTTTGGGATCTACCTGCTCACAAATAGCCTCCTCAGCACGTGATGTGTGGAGCACACACTGACTCAGAGTTTTGGACACTGACCCGAGGCAGCTCTAGACAGAGTGCAGCGAGTGAAGGAATGATTGCAGCTCCTTCAACAACCTGGAGATACACGTTGGGTCCGTGAGCTTGTTTTTTCCTTACCTTCTGGGACAGATAAAGGGGTAAAGAAGATAGCTGCCCTGCGGACAACTTTGGAGGGAAACAAACATTTCTCAAGTTGAAGTGTTTTGGCACTGTGTGGAAAACATACTTGTTCAGGATTGCTGGAAGTGCATTGTCTGATTCCAAGTTTCACTTAAAAATCTTGGGGAAAATCATTGAAAACAAAGCTTTCTAAAGGGACTCCCCTTTGATCAAGTGAGTGTCCCACAGTCTCCCAGGTACCGGCGTGAGAGAACAATTTGCATTTGTGCAAACTTGAGGTTCTTCTGAAGCCCTCCACCCTTCACCTGTGCTCAGTCATTCACATTCAGTGGTTTTTCACTTGGTATCCAGGGGCTGAGTAAACTTAGCCATGACACCTGCAATAAACTGAAATTTCCAGCATTATGATCAGATCTGCCACCAGAAAACCTTGATTTGAGGTCATGCACTCATTCTGAACACTGTGCCACCTTTATCTTGCTCTCGGGAATAGAACCTAGAAGAGGAGTAAGATGTAAATAGTTTCAATGCATCATGACCATAACCAGCCCTCAGAGGTGGTGTCGAGGAGGGAGTCCCAACTCCCCCGGCCATCATCATTGAGGAGGAGCTGTCCACATGGGCTTTGAAGGATGAGTAGGATTTTGCACAGGATTTAGCTTTCCTTTCCCCCCTGCCCCTCCTCCCTGCTGAAAAAGCTAAATGCCACCTGGCATCTGAGATAGACTCTCAAGAAGGCAATAAGAGTTCATCTGGCATTAAAAATGACCTGAAACTAACAATATGCATATATATATATTCAACATTTAACACCTGCTACTTGTCCCCAAAACGGTATAAGCAGATCCTTCTGGATTTCTGTATACTTACTTTAACTCTTATCCCTTATTCCTTTCCTACACTCATCCCCAGCCCCTTCAAGACTTCCTTAATACTTCTCTTTTAACCAACTTTTTTTTTTTTAATGGGAGGCAGGAACATGAGAGGGACAGAGAAAAGGAGAGAAAGAGGACAACTACTTCCTGCCCCTTTGCTTGGCCTTAAATTCTGCACACTAAACCCCCCCCCCCCATTTTGACTCTCCCTAAAGCAAGCAGGAAGGAGCTTCTGGTCTTTGGGCTTGGGCAGCATTGCTCTCCCTTGGAGTTCCAGGAGAGGTGATCTCTTGAGTCAGGAGCTGGGATGGAACCCAGGAGGCTGTGCTTCTTGCACTTGTTCCGCCTCCTCACTTGGCACAATGAGATCGCTAGCCTTTAATATTTCATCTTGTTTTCCCTCTACACCCCACTTGGCATGGCAGCCATAAATTGACACTGTTTCCTCCTTGGCATTTCTTAACTGTGTACTGCTTGAATTAAAAATTCAAAAGGGAGAGGCCCAGTAGACCTTGAAAGGTTCAGCTTGACTTCTGGCCTTGGCTACTGGTTTGACAGGTCTCACTGGCTCTCCTGGGAGAGTGGGCAGCTGAAGAAATCCTAGAGGCCCTGAAACCTGCCTTCCAGTAAGTGCTCTTGTTGGCACATCCTGGTTCAAGAACAGGAACTGCTTGTTGGAAATCGATCAGGTATGTAAAGTTACTGATTGAGTGGGTTTGCATTGAGCTGCAGGCAGTGGCCTCCCTGAGAAAGAGGGAATCTGTACGTGTTTTAACAGATTAAAATCTCCCCTTTTTGTTCACTTCTAGAAGTTCTTGGAACCCCTTTCCCAGAAAGAAGCCAAGTAATAGGGAATCAGAGTAGCAAAGAACATTAAGAAAGGAGGACTCGGTTTTGTCCTCCTTAGTCTAAGGCTCCTTTTATTTTCAATGAAACGTGCATGAGGATGTGTGAATTAAGTCAATATTAGGAACGACAGCTAACGAGTATTGGATGTGTGCCAGGCACCGTGTGAGCAATTGGTATCCATTTTATTCCTGCAAGGTAGGAATTGGCTCCATATCTCAGGGGAAAAAGATCAGGCCCTGAGAAGTTCATCTCAAGGTCATGCAACTAGTCAGTGGTAGAACCGGGATTCAAACCGAGATCCCTGTGACTTTAGACCTTGCCCAGTGTCCTAGAAGTTGCACAGGCATGGAAAAGACCCAGGTCTGGTCCACTGCTTTTAGGATGTTACACTTCTCTGGCGACCCCCACTTGCAGTGATTTGCATTTTATTAGATAGAAACTGAAAATTCATTTCAGGGTGTCTGAAACCAGCAAAAGAATGTTCTTTTCGGTCTTTGTACCCATTCCTTGGTTGCGGGTGTAGGTTGGTGGGGCCTGGGTGACATTTTCTGTGCAAACAACAGCCCAGGAGTCAGGCAGAGCCCACACCTAGCTGAGTAAATAGCACCCGGAGGCCCTGGCAGGGCAAGGCCTTGCTTTGGGAGATGACCAGGACAATGTGCCAGTGGACTGGGAGCCTGGGATCCAGAGGTCTGGTCCTCTTGCTGCCATTATTAACACTTGCACCTCTCTTTTCCTCATCTTCAAAGTGGAGGAAACCAACTCGATGACTTCTGAGGTCCGAGACTTCAGGAGTCAGTTTGACTGGGGCAGTGCAGACTAGTGGTTAGCCATGCAGAGGGTAGAATCCAGTTGCCTGGATTCAAACATGAACTTCACTACTTACAAACTCTGTGATCCTAGACAAGTCCTTAACTTTCCAGGGCCTTTCTTTTCCCATTGGTTACCATGAATAATAGTAGGATCCACCTCATGGGGTTCTCTAGAAGTTAGAATGACTCACAGAATTCTAGAATATATTGTCATTGCCACAAGGGTCCTTTCCTTTGACTCCCCTTTTTTGGTGGGGAAATCGAGATTTGATTAAAGCAGATTAACAAATTAAGAAGAAAAGGTTAGAGTTAACATCTAAACGTTAAAGCTTAGTTCAGGGCTGGTATACAGGAAACCCTCAATACATACATCTTAGGAATTATTACTGGTTCCCAAATTATACAAATATTCACTGAATGCCTGGTACATAGGGGGCTCTGCACTGGTTCTGTGGATGACAAAAAGATATTTACACATGGGCCTTGTTTCAAAGAACCCATACTCCAGGAGGAGACACACCAATGACACAGAAGTGACCATCACACATGAGATTAAGAATCTGCTCTGAAATGTCAGGAACTTCAGAGGCCCAGACACAGCAAGACTCATGGGAGAAGGTGGATTTTGTGGTCACACATAGCACATTTTCAGGATAATCTTGGGCAATTTATATAACTTCTCTGAATTATTCCCTCCTCTTGTGATGGTTAGTGTTATAAGTCAGCCCAGCTGGGCTACAGGACCCATTTATTCAATTAAACAGTAATTTAGGTGTTGTTGTGAAGGTATTTTGTTGATGTGGTTAACCCCTGCCATCGGTTGACTTTAGGTAAAAGAGGTCATGTGTGGGCCTCATCTGATGACTGAAAGGCCTTAATTAAGAGAAAAACTGAGGTTTCTCTGGAGAAGAAATCCCATCTCCGGATTGCAGCATAGGCTTCTGCCCAGAGTCTCCAGCCATCTAGCCTACCCTGTAGATTTCAGACTTGCCAGCCCCACAATCGCATAAGCCAGTTCCTTGAAATAAATCTCATCTAGATCTACATCTCTCTTGCTCTGGTCTGTTTCTGGGAGAGCAGGCAAGCTGACATGCTACTCTCCCTTCCCTTCCCCGACTGTTCCAGGCCTCATCTACCTCCTGCTACTCTGCTTCTGGGACACCTAGTTATGAAAACACATGATTAGTCAACCCTAGGGTTGTCTAGTCCACCCTCCTGTACGTATGAATGAGGATGTTCAGACAGAGATGCCAGGTGATTTGTCCCTGGTCTCAAAGACTATATTGAGGAATCAGGGGTAGCATTTAGGGCTGCCCTGCGGAGCTGGGCTGAGGGTGAGGCAAGTGAGGCGCTCAGGTGCAAAATGTAAGGGGCAAACCAAAAAATTCAATACTGAATAATATTTCAATGCAGTATGTCTAAATTAATGCAAAAAATTCATGATGAACAAAATATCAAATTTTTAAACAAAGAAGAATCAGTATTCTTGGTTTCTCCTTTTGCTGCAGGCTCTGATGGGATTGGTACAACACTGTTGGCCTAAGTCCACTGGGGTCCTTGTATTAGACATGGCACCACTTGCTACCCCATAGTGTTTATCATTATTGTGTGGGTGGTTTCCTCATCCCATCAAGACCCCACATAGGTGACCAATTGTTCTGGTGTGCCCAGAACTGAGAGGTTTCCTGAGATGGGAGACTTTCTGTGCTTAAATTGGAATAATCCAGAAAACCAGGATTGTTGGTCACCTGATCAGAGAAAGAAGGGACCAGATTTTATGTACCTTTGTGCCCCCGAGCCACTTGGTAGCACTCAGTAATTATTATTGGCTCAATATTTCCTTTTTGCAAAGCAGCTGGCAGGCACTCAGTACATCCCTAATCAGTTGGTTTTATAAGGCACAGAAAGGCTAAAAGTGGTGGAGGCAGGACCCGCTGACAAATCCCCATTGCTCCAGCACCAGACCTGTCAGGCTCCTAAGGGTCTGGCTTGCTACTGCTCAGCCATGTCCATCTATCTAAAAACCTGCCCAGTAGGCCCTGTAGGTTTTGTTTGTTTGTTTGTTTTTGTTTTTGTTTTTCTTAACAGGCAAATGCTCAGCCTTTGGAAATTTTCTTAAACACAAATGGTCATTTTGCTTTTAGGATCATTATAGCATGCCTTTAGCTAGAAACTGAACTGGGAACATTCTAGACAGGCTACTAACTGTCTCCTGGGTTGAGACCCCTGAATGTTTTGGTCCTGCAGTTCCTTAACTTCTAATGAAAGGCTTAGACTTGGTGTTCCAGGAGACAGCAGGGTGCCTCTGTGACCATCAGTTTCCTCATCTGTAAAATTGGCATCATGATACTGTTTAAGGTAATTGCGAGGATGAAATGGCATCATGCACATAAACCACCTTGCACAGTCCTTTGTGGGAGCTCAATTATTAGTTTTTTTCTCCTCTTTAGTTCTCTGAAATGCAGTGATTTTCTGATTCCACTTTGTCAGTAGTCACAGATGGTTCGGTCACTTATTCGTTCCAAAAATTTTTATTGTTCACCTACTATGTGCCAAGCATCGCACTAGGTACTAGGTGCTAAGGATATGATGGTAAGCAAGAACCTGATTAGAAAACATCAGAAATTGTCCAGAAGTCCCCAGCAATGCAAAGAAATGCCTAGCAAAAAGACCAATGACAAAATGCACCCAGAAGTTAGAAATGGTACCTTTTATGATTGTTGCAAATGAATTGAGTAGATGCGGCTTAGCAGGTGGTCACAGTTCTCCCCAGTGCCTGCTATTCTTGTATTTAAAACACCTGCTGCTGTTTCCAGGATGCTAACATTTACTCTGGTCTTTATGTCAATATCATTTGCAGAGAGAGCCAGCTGTGGGGCTATTCTCGTTAGACATTGCCAGTGAACTGTGCTTTGTTGATAAGAAAATAAACACCACTCATATAGATAACACCAGGGCAGCCTTCTAGACTGGTTAGAGCAGGAGCCTTCTGTTCAAGATGAAGAGTAGGCTTTATCTTGTTGGTGTTAGGAAAGTTTTTCTTCTTTAGGGCTTGATCATCTTTTTTTAAAAAAAGATTGGCTTACTTTTACTTAGTGTTGCCTTTGTCCTCCTGCCTTTCCTTCCTTGGAGCCCTTTTTAATAATTCCTCTCTGCTTGTGGGATTTTACCAGACAGCAAAGAATTGATGAACCATAAAAAGGAAAGGTTAGACAGAAAGCAGATTAGTGGTTGCCAGGAGCTAGAGGTGGGAGAGAATGGAGAATGACTGCTTAATAGGGACAAGGTCTCCTTCAGGGGTGATGAAAATGTTTTGGAATAGAGGAGGTGGTTGCACAGTATTGTGAGTGTACTAGATGCCACCAAATTGTACACTTTACAGTGATTGCTTTTATTTTATGTGAATTTTAGCTCAATTAAAGAAACAAACAACATTAAGTTAAATGAAATAAGCCAGATACAAAAGAGTACAATCTATGAAACTATTTATATGAAGTTGGTCTGTTCGTAAACAGGTTAATCACTCTGTGGTGATAGAAATAAGGACAGTGGTTGCAGCAGCGAGGAGGAAAAGGTATTATCGGAAAGAGGCTCACGGGGGCTCTCTGGGTTGATGGAAATATTTTACATCTTGTTTTGGGTAATGGTTACAGAATATGTACAACTGTCAAAAAGTACTGAATGTACATGGTCTGTGCATTTTACTGATGTTAATTATACCTCATTAAAAATAAAAATTAATTGGGCCGGCCCGGTGGCGCACTGGATAGTGCGCCGCTTGGGAAGCGCCGCGGCGCTCCCGTCCGAGGGTTCGGATCCCACATACAGACCGGCTCCCGCTCACTGGCTGAGCGAGGC
>NW_007726646.1:520383-566092 GCF_000696425.1 Galeopterus variegatus | reverse complement strand
AGTGCGCCGCTTGGGAAGCGCCGCGGCGCTCCCGTCCGAGGGTTCGGATCCCACATACAGACCGGCTCCCGCTCACTGGCTGAGCGAGGCACGGGAGCAACACCGAGGCTTGCGATCCCGTTGCCGGTCCCCGGTCCGGTACGGGGGCAACACTGAGGGTTGCAATCCGTTGCCGGACACGGAAAAAAGACAAAAGACAAAAAAAAAAATAAATAAATAAATAAAAAAAAATAAAAATTAATAATAAAAAGTAAAAAAAGTAAAGGTATCCTTGAAAAAAGACAGAGGACTTGGTGGTGTTTGGACAGGTTTCGCTGGAGTCAAGTCATCCATTTCCAAATGTGTCGCCTGATGAACTGTTTTCTGCTACTTGATTCGTTGTTTCATGAATGCTGTTTTTGGAGGGGAAGATATCGCATTATTACTCACTTATGGGCATAAGGCTTTTCTACATAGTTTCATTTCAGAAAACTTTATATACTTTGAGCTAACGGAGCCTCGTCCCAAGCATGACTATGAGTTTAGCCCTCTCTTGAGAGGGACTCTAACAAAGTGGTCACTAGCTGTGGTTTTGCAGTCACATGCCCTGGATTTGCATCCTGCCTCTGCCATTTGACTCTTGCCACATCTATCTGCCTCAGCCACCTGTTAGTTGTGTGACTTTGGGCAAGTTGCTTAACCCCGCAAGGCAGGACTTCCTCCTGGATAAAACGGACATTTTGACAACCCTGCTTAGCAGGACCGTTGTGAGGACTGAGTTGATACCCAGAAGGACATAGGAAAACTTGAAGGTGTGAAGTTTTCAAAGAAACAATTTTTAGTATAGGTATGTCCCACATGTTGCATTGCTTATCTGAAATTCAAATTTAACTGTGCATTCTGTAATTTTATTTATTAAATCTGGCAACCCTATGTTTAAGGTATTATAGAGAGTCTTATCATTAAGTGATGAAATAGTTGGGAAATGAATAGATTTCAGTTTCTCGTTTGGTTCCCTAAAAGCTTCACCTGTGGAGCTTGTAAATTTGGAGTCTGGGAAAACTGGGCCTAGGATGCTCCAGATTTAGGTACCACAGACACAGCAGGGGATGGAGGTAAGACCTAGAACTAAGAACAGAGGGATTAAGTGAAAGTCTGCATAGTAAATGGTTAGGCTTTCATTTCTCCTACTCTCAGAAAGTTTATCCCTAGACAGGAGATTGGAGGTTCTTCTCTAGAAAAACTGAGTTGTCCCAGAGAAATGACTCCCACACACTGTCATTTTGGGGGTCCTCAGATGAAAACGACAGGTTTCCCCTTGATCATGTTACATGGAGATTAACAAGCCCCTCACACATCAATACAGACTTCCAATCCGTTTTCTAGTTCTTCCATTCTTAAATTTGAATTGATGGCCAAGGATCCCCAGACATTCGAGAAAAACCTTTAATATGAAAGACTGAGAGTACAACAAAAAGAAAAACAGGACCTAAGAAAACAGAGGCAATGCGGGGGCATGAGAAAACGAAGCAATGATAACAATAAATAAATACCCTCAAACACAGAGTTGTTAAACTGAAAGAGAGAGAGAAAATATTGCATCCATAAAATCAGAACAGGATGCTATGAAAAAGGAATGAAACCAAAGAAAGAGCTCGTGGTATTAAGAAGTATGATAGCTGAAATTAAAAAAATAATAATAGAAGGCTTGTAAGATAGAGACAAGGAAACTCCCCAGGGAGTAGAACAAAAAGACTAAGAGATGCACAATAGGAGAGAAAATTTTAGGGAAATTGGTGGCACAATACAGAAGATCCAGCTTCCAACTAAGAGGAGTTCTAGTAAGAAAGAAGAGAGAAAATGCAGGTGAGGAACTTATCGAAGGAATTCTACAAGAAAATTTCCCAGAACTAGAAGCCACGAATCTTAAAAGGGTTTTCTGACTACCCAGCACAAATAACAAAAACGGAGCCCAATAAGACATTGTTTTATTTCCAAAATCCACGGATAAAGAGAGAATACTAAGTTTCTGTAAAGAAAAACAATCATATACTATAACTTGGGAATCAACAGCAACATTCAAATTTTGAGGTCATGGGGCAATGTCTTCAAATTTTGAGGAAAAAATAACTTTCAGTTTTGATTTCTCATCACAGCCAAACCCACTCATCTAGTGTCAGGATGGAATTAAGAATTTTTTCAAACATTCAAGAACTCAAAAAATGTAACTTGGCATCCCACAGAATGGGAGAAAATATTTCAAATCCTATTTCTGATAAGGGACCTGTATTTAGACTATATAAAATATTACAATTCAATAATAAAAAGACAAACAACCCAGTTAAAAATGGGCAAAGGACCTAAATAGATATTTCTTGAAAGAACGTATACAAATGACCAAAAAGCACATGAAAAGATGCTCAAAAAAAAAATTTTTTTTTTGGCAGCTGGCCAGTACGGGGAACCAAACCCTTGACCTTGGTGTTACAAGGCTGTGCTCTAACCAACTGAGCCAAACAGCCAGCCTTAACATTATTAGTTATTAGGATAATGCAAATCAAAATTACAATGAGATACTATTTCACTAGATATAATACTGTATTAGTCTGTTTTGTGTTGCTATGACAGAAATACCTGAGACTGGGTAATTTATAAGGAACAGAGGTTTATTTAGCTTACGATTCTGGGACAGCTGCATCTGGCATGGGCCTCAGGCTGCTTCTACTAATGGCAGAAAGCAGCAGGCAGCTGGTGGGTACAAGACATGGTGAGAGGAAGCAAGAGAGAGAGAGAGAGAGAGGAGGTGCCAGGGTCTATTAAACAATCAGCTTTCGTGGGAACTAACAGAGCAAGAACTCACTCATTAATCTCTCCTCCCCCAGGGAGAGCATTAATCCATTCATGAGGGATCTGCCCCCGTGATTCAATCAGTTTCCAACACTGCCGCATTGGAGATCAAATTTCCACATGAGTTTTGGAGGGGACAACACATCCAACCTCCATCAAATACCTAGTGATAATACTATTAGAATGGCTATAATAAAAAAGACAGAAAACTGTTGGTGAGGATGTGGATAAATTAAAATCAGCCCTTGGGGCCGGCCCGGTGGCGCACTGCTACAGTGCGCTGCTTGGGAAGCGCGGTGGCGCTCCCGCCGAGGGTTTGGATCCCACATACAGACCAGCCGCTCACTGGCTGAGCGAGTTGCGGGAGCAACACCGAGGGTTGCGATCCCGTTGCTGGTCCCGGTCCGGTACAGGCGCGATACTGAGGGTTGTGATCTGTTGCCGGTCACGAAAAAAGACAAAAAGGAAAAAAAAAAAAATCAGCCCTCATACACTGCTGATAGGAATGTAAAACAGTACATCTGCTTTGGAAAACAGTCTGGCATTTCCTCAAAACACAGAGTTACCATATAACCTAGAAATTCCACTCCTAGGTATTTACCCAAGAAGAATAAAAACATGTTTACACAAAAATTTGTACACAAATATTCATAGCAGCATTATTCATAATAGCCAAAAATTAGAAACAATCCAATGACCATCAACCATGAATGGATAATTAAAATGTGGCATATCTACCCAATGGAATTTTATTTGGCAATAAAAATAAACAAATGGGTATATACCCAAAAGAATGGAAAGCAGGGGCTCGAGATATTTGTACACCCATGTTCATAACAGCATTATTCACAATAGCCAAAAGATCGAAGCAACCCAAATGTCCATCAACAGATTAATGAACAAACAAAATGTGATATGTACATATGATGGAATGTTCTTCAGCCTTTAAAAGGAAAGAAATTCTGACATGTGCTACAACATGGATGAACCTTGAGGACATTATGCTAAGGGAAATAATCCAGTCACAAAAGATGCATACTATAGGATCCCACTGACATGAAGTACCTAGCTAGAGTAGTCACATTCATGGAGAAAGTAGAATGATGATTGTCAGGGACTGGGAGGAGGAGAGAGTGGGGAGTCTAATGTGCTAATGTGTCAAATAATAATGTGAATGTACTCAACACTAACAAAATGTACACTTAAAAATGATGCAAATTTTATGTTATGTGTATTTTACCACAAAGTTTTTAAAAAATTTTAATTAAAAAAAAAAGTAAATGAAGTACTGATACATGCTACAACATGGATGAACCCTGAAAACTTTATGCTAAGTGAAAGAGGCCAGTCACAAAGGACCACACGTTGTATGCTTCCATTTATCTGAAATGTCCATAACAGGCAAATCTTAGAGACTGAAAGGTCAGTGGTTGCCAGGGCTTGGGGTCATGGAGTGGTATGAGGGGTTGAAGGTGATGGCTAAGGGGTATGGAGATTCTTTTTTGTGTGTTGAAAATGTTCTAAAAAATTGGTTGCATTGATGGTTTTACAACTGTGTGTATATACAAAGAAAACCACAGTAAATCACGCTTTATTTTTTTATTTTAAAAATATATTTATTTATTTTTATTTTTATTTTTTTACATTCTAAGATGTTGTGGATCAGTTGGGAGGGAGGGGGAGAGGAGAAGGGATGGGAGAGGGTGAGAGGAGGAGGAAGGAGTGTGGGGGTGTGTGCTCAAGGCCTGTAGCGCCCCCCTCATTCTGACAGGGGAGCCTAGGGGACTTCTGGCGACAGCTCAGTTGTGGCTAGGCTACATGCAGATTGGGGGTGTGTGGCTGAGGCCCTCGGCCCCCCTCAGCCCAAGCTTGGGAGCCTGGGGTGCTTCTGGCAGTGGCCTGGTGGTCATTGCTGGGCTGGATGCAGACTTGGGGGTGCACAGCTGAGAACCTTGGCCCCCAACCACCCTGGCTTGGTGGTAAATCACATTTTAAATGGATTAATTATATGGTATGTGAATTACATCTAAATAAAGCTGTTAAAAAATTGTACAGTGCATATGCTTAGAAAACTAAAGGCCAGATGTACATCAGGAAAATAAGGGAGTATCCCAAGAAAGAGAAAGACATGGGATCCAGGAAAGTTGTGCTGGGAAGGTTGTACAACAGGTTGAGAGAGCAAGCAGTGCAGATTGGAGGAGGAGGGCTCTAGACAGTAATAAACAAATATGCACAGAAGCACTTGGGAAAAGACAGCTGTGTGTGTGTGTGTGTGTGTGTGTGTGTGTAAGAAATGAAAAAAATCAGGTAGGTATTAATTACAGGAAAACAAAAATATATAAAAGAACAAAAATTTAATCATCATATATGAGGGTACTTCAAAAAGTTCATGGGAAGATTCATAGTTTTTTTTTTTTTTTTTTTTTTTTTTTTTGTCCTTTTTGAGACTGGCTGCACCGTGCTCAGCCAGTGAGCGCTGTGAGCGCACCAGTCATCCCTATGTAGGATCCAAACCCGTGGTGGGAGCACTGCTGCACTCCCAGCGCCGCACTCTCCCGAGTGCACCACGGGCTCGGCCCCATATTATCTTTCAATTCTATTTTTCCATGATCTTTTTGAAGCACCTTCTTACTACATGTCTCAACTGTCAGTACAGCCAGCCCTCCATATCCACAGGTTATGCATCCATGGATTCAACCAACCACAGATCAAAAATATTCAGGGGAAAAAACAATAAAAAATAACAAAGCAAACTTCTGGTCAAGATGGTGGAATAGATGGTCCCCAGTGTCACTCTCTCCCACAAATCAACCAATTTCCAACTATTGAAAAGCAACCACAGCCAAACTGGGGCCGCTAGAGCTCAGGGGAAGAGGAGGAGAGACCTATGGAGGTCATGAAAGTGGGAGAAGCCATGATGAGAGGAAGAAAAAACAGCTCTGAATGTTCAGAGCCCCAGCTGCTTCCAGGCTGGAGCTGCTGAGCACTTGGAGCAGGAGCCAGCAAAAGCCACAGCTGTGCCCTTTGGATGAAGTTGCTTAGAGGTGGCAGGGGAGAAGAGGGCCTTGGTGGCTCCCAGGCCAGCAATACCACTAACAGGGTTCCCGTGGACCCACATAGGACCGAGGAGCCACAACAAATGAAAAAAAGGAGCCACTCAGAAGCTGGTGAGTCATTGCAAGGGACCAGAGCACAGCCCATCCCATAGGAAGTGTTTGGAGCACAGGTCATGGGGGAGACAGGCCCACCAGGGGAACACACAGACATAGCAAGGACAACTGATCTGCCTCCCAATCAGCATAGGACCACTTGGAGGAGACTGGTCAGGAATATAGAGTTGCATAGGGTGCAGTTTGATGAAAAGACTCAGGCCTAGACCAGTGTTTCTACACAACCCAGGTGCATTGGATTTCACTAACCCAAGAAGTACCAATAAGTCAACCATTAAAACCTGAGCTGCTCAAAAAGCCTTCCCCAGGGAATCAGCAGCAAAGCGGCAATTTAGCTCAACCACAGAGCTCAAGTACTGGTCCCCACAGGAAGTTCCCCCACTTTATTTTTTTTTATTTTTATTTTTTTTCCTTTTTGTCTTTTTTCGTGACCGGCAACGGATCGCAACCCTCAGTGTCATGCCCACACCGGACCGGGACCAGCAACGGGATCGCAACCCTCGGTGTTGCGCCCGCACCTTGCTCAGCCAGTTATCCGCCGGTCTGTATGTGGGATCTGAACCCTCGGCGGGAGCGCCGCTGCACTCCCAAGCAGCGCACTGTAGCAGTGCGCCACCGGGCCGGCCTGGAAGTTCTCCCACTTTAGAAGTAAGCTAAGGACAACAAATTAGTTCCAGCACAGAGTTTAAGTGGTGGGAATAGCAAATAATCCAACACAGAACTGAAAGTAAAAACAGAGTATCCATTGGGGCCTGCCCAGGGTCCTGAAGTATGGAGCCAGGGACCAGACTCTCCACCCACAACCAGGCACACTGCCAGCACCACGGGGCCTTCCCAGGGTCCTGAGGTATGAAGCCAGGAGCCACCAGCAATTAGGTAAGGAGCATGCCAAAAACATCACCTCCATGTGGCTGGCCCACCACAGCAACCACAATAACCATGGCTGCCACAAAAGCTGCTAGATGTCACAACCACCATGCAGATGGTCTGCCAGCCACTGGAGTGCATTGACAAAAGGAGAGTCACCAGCAGAGACCAAAGAAAAGAAGAGGATGTCTCTTTCCACAAAGCCCATTCCAGAGTGAAGAAGAAGCATCTGCTCTACGACAATATTGGGGGACTTAAACTCACCTCTCAGCATTGGACAGACCATCTAGGCAACAAATCAACAGGAAACCATTACTCTTTCAGAGGGAGAGAAGAAATCTAGGGTTATCAGAGGTGGGGGGGGAGCGAAAGGGGGATGGGGAGATTGGACAAGGGGCATAAAGAATAAGTACAATTTGTAACAATATATATGCTAGTAATATTGATTTGATCAACGTATGTCAACGTTGAATCCCCAAAATATGTGTAATCAATTATGATTCAATAAAAAATTTTTTAAAAAGCCAAAAAAATCCCCCAAAGCAACAATAAAAATAATACAAATAAAAAACAATACAACTATTTACATAGCATTTACATTGTATTAGGTATTATAATAATCTAGAGATGGTTTAAAGTATAAGGGAGAATGTTGCATAGGTTATATGCAAATAGTACAGCATTTTATATCAGGGACTTGTCTGTAGCTGATCTGGGCACAAGTTTTGGCACCCATCAAGTGGAAAGTTTGCTCACCTAATTTTTCAGTCAAAATTGTGTAAGCTGAACCAATTCAGAATCTATGGTGTTGGCTATTGTTTCTGCTGTTAATCACGGGTCCTCTTCAATTAGATCAGGAACAGGATTAAATTTTTCCTCACAAGTCGATGTGGATGGTCTGCCACTGCAGGCTTCACCTGCAATATATCTTGTCCCTTCTTAAAACAGTTACCCATTTGTAAACTGCTGATTTCTTTGGGACACTGTCGCCGCAAACTTTTCTTACAGCATCAGTGATTTCACCATTCTTCCACCCAAACTTCAACATAAATTTGATGTTTGTGTTTGCTTCAATTTCAGCAGAATTCATGTTGCTCTGATAGGGGCTCTTTCCAAACTGATGTCTGATCCTTCTTAGCGCCTCAAACTAGATCCTGTTCAGACATGTTATGACAAGTTAATGCAAGTTTATTTTGGTGCAAAAAATTTTTTGCAATTCATGCATAGTTTTTTCATGATACCCATTTTCCATGGACTTTTTTTTTTTTTTTTCTTTCCCCTTTTGGTGGCTGCCCTGTATGGGAATCCAAACCCTTGACCTTGTAATACAATTCTCTAACCAACTGAGCTAGCTGGTCAGCCCTCCATGAACTTTTTGAAGACTTCTATATTGGGAGAATGAGAAGTGGGAATGGTTGTAAAAAGATAATTATTTGCTCATTTGGAAGTCAATAAAGTCAAAAATTGATACATCAAGATAGAGCAATGTAAACTGATTATTTAGAAGACTGGGGATAAATGCAGGAAGTAATATGAAGTAACAATAAAGAAATGGCCTCTGAGGAATAAGACTGAGGAGAGGGGAGGGGCGGGGAGGCCAACTGGGTCTTGTAAGATTTTAAAATCTGCCTTGACTGAAAACAAGAAAACTGAGCTGGCTGGTTAGCCCAGTTGGTCAGAACACAGCCTTGTAACACCAAGGTCAAGGGTTCTGATCCCTGTCCTGGCCAGCTGCCAAAAAACCCCAAAAAAACTATAGTATATGCACATGTTACTTAAATAAAGAAAAATATACTTGAAAAATGGTAACCTAGCGTTGGAATGAGCACAGGTATGCCTACTGAACTGTTTTGCATGCCTCGCTCCTACTTAGGAAGACTAGGGTCGGTTTCAGAGCTCGGAGCACCTAGAGGGAGGAGTTAGGATAGACACGGGAGGATTGGGAGAGAGCTGTCCCAAGGAGGGGACATTCTCCTCCACCTTCTCCACTATCTCTAACTCCTAGAGGAGCCAGGATACTGGGGACGACCTCTTTTTTTGCTGCCCTTCACCATTTGAGGTTATGGATTCCCAGTACCTCACCCTCTGAAATTCTCTTGCCTCTGGACCCCTGTATCTCTGGGAATCTTTCTGGCACTGCTTCCTGAACCCACTGGCCCATCTTGCTTGCTCTCAGATGCCCATCTTTGGCTTCCAATCTGACTCTTGCCTAACACCTCCTTTCCTAAACTTGACACTGTGTGCTTTCCTCGGACTTTCTCTTCCAGGGCTCTGTTCTCCACACCCTGCACCCCACAGCTGCAGGCCGCCCATGCCCAACCCAGCTCTTGGAACCCTGGCCTGGGCAGAACCCTCGATCCACCTGTGTAACCAAAAGGAAAAGTCACCCCAAGAGAATTGCCACATCTCTCTGCAGTCTCAGGGTCCTCATTGATAACTTAGGGGAAATTATTTATACAATATTGTGAAGATTCAAAATGCCCGCAAGTAGAGCTGTGACCGGCGTGTAGTAGGACTAAAGAAATGATTAGTTAAACACAGATGTGAAATTTCAAGCAACTCCAAAGAACAGCAGCAGACAGCTGGCTTGGTGTGTGAGAAGTTCAGCAGGGGTCCGCGGAGACTTCTAGAAGCGAGGCGTGGAGCTCTTAAGGACAAAGAAAGAAACGAAACTGTCGTGTCCGTGACTAGATGGTCTTCTTTGCCCATCCCGGGGTCCTGATGCCCTTTGGCCACACCCAGAGACACAGACACATGCTTATTTTCTAAGAGCAAAACAAAAGGCTACATTCATTTAGGATTCCTCTTTCCTGTCCCCTCCCGTCCACTTCAGGATATCCCCAGACCCTGTAGGTCTGAGCTTTCTGGGCTATCCCCTCTGTTGTGCCATGACCTATGATGCATTAAAAGACTTCTTACTTTACTTTTTCTCTAGAACCAACTCTCTGTATATTTGTGCCTTCCTGACTTTACAACTATTTAACAACTGATGTCAGTATATGTATATATTTTGGGGGCACTGGCTGCTACAGGGATCTGAACACTTGACCTTGGTGTTATAACACTGTGCTCTAACCAGCTGAGCTAAACTGCCAGACCCTGATGTCAATATTTCCCCTGAGAAATTCCTACCCACTCAGTGTCCTTGACTTCACAATACTTTTATCAACATTTTTTCAGTTTACTGTAAAAAAAAATAATAATAAGAGCTATATATATATATTTAACTTTCTCAGACACTTTAGCTTGTTGACTTCAAGGGTTGCCTCTTGGAGGGCTGGATATCTTTGAACCACATTAAGATATTTGACTTGGGGGCCGGCCCGGTGGCACACTGCTACAGTGCGCCGCTTGGGAGCGCGGCGGCGCTCCCGCCGGGGCGTCGGATCCCACATACAGACCGGCCGCTCACTGGCTGAGCGAGGTGCGGGCGCAACACCGAGGGTTGCGATCCCGTTGCCGGTCCCGGTCCGCTACGGATGCGACACTGAGGGGTGCGATCCGTTGCCGGTCACAAAAAAAGACAAAAAAAAAAAAAAAGATATTTGACTTGGGGGCCGGCCCGGTGGCACACTGCTACAGTGCGCCGCTGGGGAGCGCGGCGGCGCTCCCGCCGGGGCGTCGGATCCCACATACAGACCGGCCGCTCACTGGCTGAGCGAGGTGCGGGCGCAACACCGAGGGTTGCGATCCCGTTGCCGGTCCCGGTCCGCTACGGATGCGACACTGAGGGGTGCGATCCGTTGCCGGTCACAAAAAAAGACAAAAAAAAAAAAAAAAAAAAAAAAAAAAAAAAAGATATTTGACTTGGATCTGTTTTTTATGGGAAGCTGGTACTTTACGGATCCCAGACTTTGAGAATTCACAGTCCAGTAAGATTTTTTTTTTAAAGGGGAAGAGGGGCAAAAAATTGTCCTATGATAAGTCAATTTTGCCAAAAAAGAATATTTGCCAAGGAGCAAACAATCATCTGTTACCACTTGAAAGACTAGGAAGAATATGATCTCAGAATATAGGGAGGCCTTTTAAATTTAGTCCATTAAGGTTTTTGAAAAATGCCCTACATTGTGCTTATTTTTCTCATTTCTCTGCTCTCCTGTGGTTTGGCCTCTGGGAACCAAGAGACCAAGGCGGCTGGTGATGGCACAGCAAAGAGCTGTAGGGCCATCTAGTGGCCAGTCTTTCTCACTGCACATGCAAGTGATGGCTGTTGTATTCAGCAGTTCCCCAAAATGATTATTAACTCACAGTCAGGGTTTCCACAGTGAAAATCAACGTTTGCCACTGTGTGAAATTTTTGAAATACATTTTATAAACATTCCTACAACTTTGGATTTAAAAATATTGCCTCACTATAAATCTGAAGATTGAGTTTCCAGCCACTAAATGGTGATTCTGAGCACTGTTTGCCGAGTCAGACAGGCCTGGGTTAGAGCTTATTGGGTGATTTTGGGCAAGTTACTTAAACTCTCTGACCCTCAGTTTCCTCTTGTGCAATGAAGACAAGAACAGTGGACAGGATTGTTCTGAAGATAAAGGAAAGTACCTATCATGTATTTGCCACTGTTCTGTTGAGTAAACATTTGTTATTAAATTGTTTAATGCTTATAGAAAGATGGCATAGTTCAGACAATGGACAGAAACCCACAAACAGGCCTAAGTAAAAGGCTTACTCTAACAAGCCCAAACAGTGCCTCAGAAAACCTTCAAGCCTTCTCAATAAAGTTTTACAGTTTCGGGGTTGTTGTGTGTGTGTGTGTGTGTGTGTGTGTGTGTGTGTGTGTGTGTGTGTGTGTAGATCATGCGTATTTTTAAAATATTGATTTCTAGATACTTTAATTTTTGATGCTATTGTACATGGTACTTTTTTTTTTTTTTTCCTTTTTTGTCTTTTTTACTGACCGGTAACGGGATCGCAACCCTCGGTGTTGCGCCCGCACCATGCTCAGCCAGTGAGCGGGAACCGGTCTCCACATGGGATCCGAACCCTCAGCGGGAGCGCCGCCGCACTCCCAAGTGGTGCACTCTCCAGTGTGCCACCGGGCCGGCCCAACATGGTACTTTTTCACAATTCATTTTATAATCGGTGCTTGTGTGTACAAGTACATTTTTATATTGACCTTGTATCCAGCAAACTTGCTAAATTAACTGATTTATTCTTATAGTTTATTTTTAGATTCATTTGGACTTTCTTATATGCACAATCATGTTACCACTGAATAATTGCACAGTTTTATTTCTTTCTGTCCAAACCTTATGCCTTTATTATTGCCCTATTGCATGGCCTAGGCCTTCAGAACAATGGTGAGTTGTTGTGATAAGAGCAGGATCCTTGCTTCATTTTCCGTCTCAGAAGGAGAGCTTTCTTTTTTTTTTTTTTTTCCTTTTTGTCTTTTTTCGTGACCGGCAATGGGATCGCAACCCTCGGCGCTGCGCCCGCCCCCCCCTCAGCCAGTGAGCGGCCGGTCTGTATGTGGGATCCGAACCCTCGGCGGGAGCGCCGCCGCACTCTCAAGCGGCGCACTGTAGCAGTGCGCCACCGGGCCGGCCCAGAAGGAGAGCTTTCAAATTTACTTAAGTGTATTTGCTAAAGATTTTAGTGAATCAGATTTAGTGAGATCTTTGCTGCTTTTCAGACTCTCAAAACAATGACTCCTATAGTTAGAAATTAACTATGTTTTAAGGAAATGTGTATGGGTGCCCAGTTGACAAGGGTTGACAAGACTTTAAGTACTTGTATGTAAAAATGTGGAAACTTCCTCAATACGTAGAGATGTGTTTTCTGTACATCTGCATTTGTGAAAAATAAAATTTCTCAAGATCTCAGTTCTTTGGGTGACTACATATATGGTGGTGATCCATCACAGTTTTTGATTGATTTCATCAAAATAGGTTTGGGCTGGCTGGTTAGCTCAGTTGGTTAGAGCATGGTATTGGTAATACCAAGGTCAAGGGTTTAGATCCCTGTACTGGTCAGCTCCCAAATAAAAAAAAAAAAGTCTTAGGTTGTCCATCATAGTATTTTAGATGACCACAGTTAAAAAGCTGGGTGCACACATTCACCAACTATATTGATAAGCATTTCTACATTTCACTTTTTTTTTTTTTTGTCCTTTTTGAGACCGGCCGCACCTCGCTCAGCCAGTGAGCGCACCGGCCATCACCTGGATCCGAACCCACGGCGGGAGGGCTGCTGCGCTCCCAGCGCCGCACTCTCCCGAGTGCGCCACGGGCTCGGCCCTATACTTCCAACTCTTAACGGTGGTCTTATGAGGATGGGGGTGTGGGAGGGGGTTGCATGACATTATAGGGAACTTTTACTTTCTAAGATACAAATTATTTTAATATCTGAAAATTTTACAATGTTTCTTTTGTCATCAGAAAAAAATAAAGCCAAAGGACATTTAAATTAAACCAGTCAAACATAAAAAGCATCAAATAGTAAAACAGATCATTCTCAGACTAAGGTTTGTGAAGATATATCCAAGTTCATATTTTTCACTAATCCTTTCCCATCATCACATAGTTTCCAGCCTTATCCTCTGTCTTTGCTTAGAACATTTCTCTCTAATTCACTGAATTGCAGTGTATAGTGAGAGTTTGTCTGTGAGGTGGATGCTGCTGTCTGTGAGGTGGATGCTGCTGTCTCTGAGGTGGATACGGCTGTCTCAGAGGTGGACACTATTGTCTCTGTTTTGGACACTCTTAATGCCCTGTCCAACTTCTTGTTATCAGGCCAGTGTTCCCACTCCTCAGCAACTCTGGGTATTGGCTGCTAAAAGCTCGTGGCTACATTCTTCTCTGGAGGATTCTCTTAGCTAATGGGAGCTGCCTTGCCAGGAGATGCCTGGGAGCTTGCACACACAGCCAGGGTGGCCCATGGCCAATGATTGACTAATGGGTGGGGCATAAAAGCCCAGCTCCCTGGCCTGAAGGCAGGACAAATTCTGCAGAGTAGTAAACACTGCAGAGCTCCCCGGGGACGATGTGGTTAGTTAGGCCTCTCCTGGAAGCACTTATTTGCTTAGTTCTCCCCTGCTCCATCCTGCTTCCCTCACTTCCTTACAGGTTCTTCTACGGCCCTCCCTCAGTCACTCAGTTGCACAAGGATCGATCCCTGCCTCAGTCTCTGCTTCTAGGGAACCTGAACTAAGCCTCTAAGAGTGGGCTCCCTTGATTAGGGCCCACCTGAGCCATCTGCAATTTGGGGTGGGGTTGCACAGTTTAGCAGCCAGTGAAGAGCTGGAGCTGACAGTGTGGACAGAGCTGGGGTTCCCAAGGAGGTGCAGCACTAGGGCCTTAGGAGGAAAGACATCTTAGAGGGAAAGCAAAGTGTACTGCTAAGTCTTTCTGACTCTATAGCCTGGATTTGCAACTATGACTTTATACTGCTCTTCACTCTCTGCCTGTAAAGTTTCTACAGTTTTTAAACTGAGACTTTTCTAAGAACCATAAGAGACATCTTCCTTCACCAACATAGCTTCTAGGGTGCTGGAAGGCCAGTGTTCTGTGCCCAGGAGGGCCTCATCGGCTCACTCAGGCCACCATTGAGTCTGCTGAACTGGCCCATTTTGACTCAGCCCCGAGACCAGGCCCGCAGAGCAGAGGGAAGCAATGGTGTTGGGACAACAGCTTATTAGTGTGGAAACAAATAGAATCCACTTCCTCCATCACTGCAGACTATAAATGAATTTCAGATGCATCAAAATTCTGACTGTGAACATGAAACGACAATTTTAGAAAAGAATTTAAGAAATATATTTGGAATATCAGGGTAGAGAAGGATCTCTTCAATAAGATGCAAAAAGGGCCAACCATTAATGGAAATATTGTTAAATTTGACTGTATCAAAATTGAAATCAGGGCTGGCTGGTTAGCTCAGGTGGTTGGAGTGTGGTGGTATAACACCAAGGTCAAGGGTTCAGGTCCCCATTCTAGCCAGCCACCAAAAAAACAAAACTAAACTAAACTAAAAGTATCTGAAAGACAAATCACATCATCCACAATGTGAAAAGTGACTGGCTTCATAGTCTGATTATTGGTTGGTGACAGTGACTTTCCTGACATTCCATGGTTCTCACAGGTGTCTCAACCTTCAAGCCATTCCCTCCTCCGTAGTCTATGGCCGTCCACACCTGGATGAGACTGTGAGCCAGGCCAGACCCCCAAGGGTTAGTCCAGGATCAAGGACTGCTGAGACAGACACCTTGGACTCAGCTGAAATTATTTTTTCACTTTGCTTTTCTACAGAACCTGCCAAAGAGCCGTGTGAAGGAGATCCCTGAGGTAGTGGGTATTTCCTGGCCCCAGGTGCAGACCCTTGGTTCCCGGAGGTGCATCTAAAGTCAGTGGCCTCAGGGCTGGCCCGTGGCTCACTTGGGAGAGCGTGGTGCTGACAACACCACATCAGGGGTTAAGATCCCCTTATCAGTCATCTTTTAAAAATAAAATAAAGTCAGTGGCCTCAGCTGCCCAGGTGGGATGAGGAGTGTGCCCCATCAGAGGGGTCCAGAACCCTGGGGGCTACTGCCATTTATCCCTCCAATTCTGGAAAAGAGACCACATCAGCCACCATGAAGTGACCCTAATGTCTGAGCCATAGGCTCAGAATTTCTTGCTGTGCCACAGTTGCCAGTTACTCCTGAATTTTACTTTTCACTGCACTCTTATGTCTACTTGTGTCCCGATGCAGCAGGGCTGGCCTGGGCTACCACAGACTATATGCGTTTTTTAAAAAATTGCTTTTAAAAACATTTTTTTTATTGAATCAAAATTGATTATACATATTTTTGGGGTTCAACGTTGAGATATTTTGATCAAATCAATATTACTAGCATATGTATTGTTACAAATCGCACTTATTCTTTGTGCCCCTTGTCCAATCTCAACCCCTCCCCCCAATTACCCTGGATTTCTTCTCTCCTTCTGAGAGAATAATGGTTACTCTGTTGATTTGTTGCCTAGATGATCTGTCCAACGCTGAGAGGTGTGATCAGCTCCCCCAGTATTATCATAGAGCAGATGCTTCTTCTGTCACTCTGGAATGGGCTTTGTGGAGAGAGACATCCTCTTCTTTTCTTTATCTCTGCTGGTGACTGTCCTTGTGTCAATGCACTCCAGTGGCTGGAGGACCATCTGCGTGGTGGTTGTGGCGTCTAACTGCTTTTCCGGCAGCCATGGTTATTGTGGTGGCTGTGGTGGGCCACCCACATGGAGGTGATGTTTTTGGGATGCTCCTTGGCGCTGGTGGTGTGCCTGGTTGTGGGGAGGTCCGGTCCGTGGCTCCATCCCTCGGGCCCCGAGGTGCTGGCACAGTGTGCCTGGTTGAGGGGAGGGGGGTCCGGTTCCTAGCTCCACACCTCACATCCCTGATCAGAACCGAGGCGCTGGCAGTATGTTTGAGCCGGTACTAATTTTTTTGTCCTTTGCTTACTTCTAAAGTGAGGGAACTTAGTGTTGGTACCAGTCCTTGAGCTGTGTGGTTGAGCTAAATTGCTGCTTTGCTGCAGCTTCCCTAGGGAAGGCTTTTTGTGCAGCACGGGTTATAATGGTTGACTTTTTTGGTACTTCTGGCTCTTCAGAGACTCACTGCACCTGGGTTGTATAGAAACACTGGTCTGGGCCTGAGTCTTTTCATCAAACTGCACTCCATGCAATTCTATATTCCTGACCAGTCTCCTCTGAGTGGTCTTATGCTGATTGGGATGCAGATCAGCTGTCCTTGCTGTGTCCCAGTGTTCCCCCAGTGGGCCCGTCTCTCTCACTGTCCATGGTGCAAACACTTCCTGTGGGATGGGCCCTGTGCCAGTCCCTTGCGATGACTCACTGGCCTCTGAGTGGCTCCTTTTTTTCAGTTGTTGTGGCTCCTTGCTCCTATGTGGGTCCACAGGAACCCTATTAGTGGTCTTGCTGGCCTGTGGGCCACCAAGGCCCTCTTCTCCCCTGCTACCTCCAAGCAACTTCATCTGAAGGGCACAGCTGTGGCTTTTGCCAGCTCGTGCTCCTTGCACTCAGCAGCTCCAGCCTTAAAGTGCAAAATGGTCAGAACAGTTTTTTCTTTCTCTCATTGTGGCTTTTCCCACCTTCATGAACTCCATAGGTCTCTCCTCCTCTTCCCCTGAGCTCTAGTGGCCCCAGCTTGGCTATTGTTGCTTTTTTATATAATTGTAAATTGGTTGATTTCTGGGAGAGAGTGATGCTGGGGACTGTCTATTCCACCATCTTGACTGGAACTCAAAAATTACTTTTTTTTTTAATTGACAAAAAGTGTGTATATTTATGGTGTACAACATGATGTTTTGAAATATTTATATATTGTAAAATGACTAAATCAAGCTAATTAACCTATGCATTACATCGCACATCATTTTTTTAATGGTGAGAACACAAAATCTACTCTCAGCAATTTTCAAGTGTATAATACATTGTTATTAAGTATAGTTGTTGTGTTGCACTTTAAGACTATATGTATTTTTTAATTGAATTGAAATTCTCAGTTAAAGTAGAAGGATGCTATAGAGCTCTCTGTAGCCCGCATTTCTCTGGGATTTTCTTGTGCTTTTATACTCACTCTTAGAACATCTGTGTTGTAGTACAAGCTCTCTGCTGTTCATAGATGCCCTTTTCAAACTTACCCTCCAGAAAGAAGGGCAAGGTCTTAAGGCCAGTGAGGACTATGACAACTTCACGGCACTCTATATATGTTGCTAACACTAAGCGTAGTAATTTTTATTTAAAAAAAAAAAAAAAAGCTTACGGGGCCGGTCCGGTGGCGCACTGGAGAGTGCACTGCTTGGGAGCGCGGCGGCGCTCCCACCGAGGGTTCGGATCCCATGTGGAGACCGGTTCCCACTCACTGGCTGAGCGCAGTGCGGGCGCAACACCGAGGGTTGCGATCCCGTTGCCGGTCAGTAAAATAAGACAAAAAGAAAAAAAAAAAAAAGCTTAATTTTTTAAAAACAGTTTTAGATATACAAAGAAATATTGCAAAAATAGTACAAAAAGTTCACATATATCCCACACCCAGTTTCCTCCTTTATCAACGTCTTGCATTAATGAACCTATGTCGATACATTATTATTAACTAAAGTCCATACTTCATCTGGATTTCCTTAGTTTTTCCCTAATGCCCTTTTTCTGTTCCAGGATTCCATCCAGGATGCCACATTACAGTTAGTTGACATGTCTCCTTAGGTTCCTCTTGGCTGTGAGGATTTCTCAGACTTTCCTTGCTTTTTATGACCTTTACAGTTTTGAGGAGTATCGGTCTGGTATATTTTTCTGAATAGACTGGAGTTATGAGTGTTTAGGAGGAAGTAAATGAGTCACATAGTCAAAAAGTCTAGAGATGGACTTCAGGCACAAATGGATCCAGCACTCCCTCCACCTAATCTTTATTTATTTCCCTTTGTGCATTAGACTTGTTCTATTGCAGATGGCTTCCTCCATGTGGTCTGGGAAGATGTCAAACAGCTCCTGCTTACATTGTCCTTACAGCTTATGATCTTAGAGGACAAGAAACCACCTGTTTCCTTATATAAAATCTAAGGGAAGATTTTGGTTGGCCCTACTGGGCTCACAAACCAGTCCTAAATCAATCCTTGTGAACCGGGGGATGGGTGTTCTGATTGGCAATCCTGGACCACAAGCCCAGCAGGGAATGGGGGTGGGGACAAAACACTGTGATTGAGAACCTCATCTGGACCACAGGAGGTGGGAAAGGGTGGGCAGAAAGGGGAGAGCATGGCAGGCAGGCAGAACAGTAGCTGGCCCCTATAGAGTCTACAGGGCTTTAATATACTTCATCTGTCCCCTGCCCCAGGTTCGTTCCTCTGCTGTGCCCTCCATAGACTCTGTACAGCCCATCTCCATATCCATCATGTTTTATTGTCATTTCCCCTCCAGACCAGAGTCTCTGGTAGGGCAGAGATGGTGCCCATCTCGTTCACCACTGAATCCCCAATGCCTGCAGGGCTGCAAGAGCTAATGAAGACAAGGCTCCGATGCACATAACTGAAGACTGAAAACATGAGCAGATAAATCTAAGCAATTGCCACCAGTACAGTTAGGGCCACAATCAGGGCAGGGACCAGGTCTGCTGGGGGCACAAAGGAGAGAGTAGCAGTGCTGCCTGGGCAGGGGTCCAAGTCAGTAAACATAGAGGAGACACTTCTCCTTCTTTCCTTTTTTTTTCCTGCCCAGCATTTGGACCCCTTTCTGTGTTTGGGAGTTTCCTACTATGTAATCTTAGAAGAGCCTGTTTCCCACTCCAGAAGCCAAAAACTCCAGATACCAGCTTGCCCCTGCCCACAGGCAGCTAGGCTCGGCCACCCAGCACATCCCTATGAAGTAGTGAGGCAATACCTACTTTGCAGAGTCACTTTGATGACAACACCAGGTAGAAAAAAGCATGCAGGTCAGCCCCTGACACGTACTCAGCCATTCTTGCTGCCTCATCCAGGCTGGGCAACAGGTGGAGGGGAGACAAGCACAGGACGTTCAGGACAGGAGTCTGACATGATTCTGCGGTTGTGGTAGAGGGAGGATTTGTAGAGATCCTTTTATCCAAAAATCTAATAAGTTGTATGGCAGTCACAAAAATGCATCGCTCATCTTTCCTGCTGCGGAGACATAACTGACTGGAGGCCCCAGGTGCTGTCCCTCTGGATCCACCCAGTATTCACATTTGCACCAAGGCCTCCCTGTCCGTGATGGCGCACAGTAGGGGTACTGCTGCAGGCCCATTCCTAGGGGACATGGGACACCCATAACAGCCAACTTTGGCTCAAGAACTCCCCATTGGCCTCGCTGTAGCTTTGTTAGAATGGCACAGCCATCTGAGACCCTTACCCAGTGCCCCTTCCCGCCCCCTCCCTCTCACAGGAGTGAAAACTGCATCAAGGTTTAAAGGCTCCCCCTGCCTCCTCCGCCGCCCCCCCGCCTTTACTGACCACAAGTGTTTCTTCCATGAATCTCTTGCACATCCAATCTCATCTTGGCATCTACTTCCTGCAGAATGTTAAAAGACACATTTATATATTTGGAATTTTTTCAGTAGAAGCAGGCATTGTTCAGTATATGGAAATCTTATCAATTTACTCAGTTTCCCTGGAGGAAGTTTATAATCACCACCAGCAGGTAAGTGAGTTTTTCAGGAACCTGGTGGCCAAATCTGGGCATTGTAGATATGGCATGCTGAAATCAACAAACATTGAAAATGTGAGGGCTGGACAGTTAGCTCAGTTGGTTATAACACCAAGGTAAAGGGTTAGTAGCCCAGTAGCCAAAAAAATAAAAAATGTGAGTTGCTGCTGGCTAGAGCCTAATAATAAATTAGGTTAGGCCCCATGTAAAAGCCACTTTGAGTGGGAGAGACAAAGGGCAGAAAATTTGAAACAGGTCCTACAAAAATGTTGCAAATTGGTGAGAAACAGAAATAGCTTCCTGAAGTTCTTATAGCAGCACCACTGCCTTTGCTTGAATTTATCACAAGCAGGCCAAAGCAAGGCACTACGTAAAAAGCAAGATGAAAAAATACTTTGGACTTGAGCAAAATTTAAAGCTTTTATGTGTCAGAGGACACCATCAAGAAAGTAAAAAGACACCCTACAGAATGGAAGAAAATATTTGCAAATCATATATCTAATATATGTGGTTTAGTGTCCATAATATATAAAGAGCTCTTACTATTCAACAATAAAAAGCAAATAACAATTTGTCATTAAAACAACTTTAAAATGGGCAAAGGATTTGAATACATGTTTCTCCAAAGAAGATATATGAATGGTAAATAAGCACATGAAAGATGTTCAATGTCATCAGTCATTAGGTAAATGCAAATAAAAAATAAGAGATACCACTTTATACCCACTAGGATGGCTATACTCACAAAGACAGATAACAAGAAGTGTTCTTGAGGATGTGGAGAAATTGGAACCCTCAAACACTGCTGGTCGGAATGCAAACTGTTGC
This sequence comes from Galeopterus variegatus, assembly GCF_000696425.1. Taxonomy (NCBI): domain Eukaryota; kingdom Metazoa; phylum Chordata; class Mammalia; order Dermoptera; family Cynocephalidae; genus Galeopterus; species Galeopterus variegatus. The sequence continues at coordinate 545,258 of NW_007726646.1, read as the reverse complement.
AGCCACTTTGGAAAAACAGTCTGGCATTTTCTCAAAAGTTAATCATAGCTATCATATGACCCAGCAATTCCATTCCTAGGTATAGACTCAAGCGATTGAAAACATATGCCTGCACAAAAACTTATAAATAAAATTTTTTTTTCCTTTTTGTCTTTTTTACTGACCGGTAACGGGATCGCAACCCTCGGTGTCGCGCCTGTACCGGGGACCAGCAACAGGATCGCAACCCTCGGTGTTGCGCCTGCACTGCGCTCAGCCAGTGAGCAGGAACCGGTCTCCACATGGGATCCGAACCCTCGGCGGGAGCGCCGCCGTGCTCCCAAGTGGCGCACTCTCCAGTGCGCCACCAGGCCGGCCCCGTAAGCTTTTTTTTTTTTTATACATAAATATTTATAGCAGCATTATTCATAATAGCCAAAATTGGGTGGATAAACACATATGGTATATCCATACAATGGAATATTACTTGGCAATAAAAAGGAATAAACTACAACATGGATGAACCTTAAAAACATTAAGTGAAAAAAGCCAGACCCAAAAGACCACACATCGTATGACTCCATTTATATGAAATGTATAGAATAAGCAAATCCATAGAGATGGAAAGTAGATTCATGAGGAGAGGGGAATTGGGAGGTATGGAATTTCTTTTTTGAGGAGATGAAAATGTTCTGAAATTAGTGGTGATAATTGCAAGCCATTGTGAATATACTAAAAGACCACCAATTGTACACTTTAAAATAGTTAAGATTGTAATTTTGTGTTATGTAATTTTTTTCTGAATAAAACAATTTTTTTAAAAAAGCAAAGTACTGTTATGGGAGAGAGCATAGAGTGGGGAGCCAGGAGTGTGCAGTCAGGAAACATTCCCACCGACTCCAGGCAAGGGCTGCAGATCCTAAAGGGATCATATTAGAGCTGTCTTTCAAGGGTGGCTGGCTTTATTGTACCTGATGAACAGGACCCAGCCTCTTTGGCTTTTCTACTTTTTAGATCGTGGTAAAATACACATAACACAAAATTTACCATCTTAACCATTTTTAATTGTACAGTTCAGTAGTGTTAGATACATTCACAATATTGTGCAATCAATGTCCAGAATTCTTCATTCTTGCAAAACTGAAACTCTGGACCTATCAAACAAGAACTGTTCTCTCCCACCTAGCCCTAGCAATCACCATTCTACTTTCTGTCTCTATGAATTTGACTGCTCTAGGGACCTCACGTAGGTGGAATGACACAGTATTTGAATTTTCGTGTCTGGCTTATTTCACTTAGCATAATGTCCTCAGGGTTCATGCATGTTGTAGCGTGTGTCAGAATTTCCTTCCTATTTTAGGCTAATGTTCCATTGTATGAATATACCATATTTTATTTATCCATTCATCTATCAATGGACACTTGGTAGCTTTTATAATTTAAATTATTTTTAAGCACCTAAGAAATACATAAATTTATTCTGGTTATAAACAATTCGAGAAATAAAAATGGAAAAATGAAAAACCACTTTTCTGCACTCCCAGGCTCCTCCCCAGAGGTATGGATCCTCCCTCGTCTTCTCCTCTGTATTTACATCCATATGTGAGTACAGGTGGATAATAAAAAGAACTTTCATCATTTTCCTACAACTAAAATTTGTTTTCTGAAGCCCCCTTTCCACCTGATTGTCAAAAGCAATCTTGTTTCTTCCAGGTAAGTTCAGTCATTGAAAAACTTTCTCTGTCTTTGCAAGTTCAAACGACTTCAGGATTCTCTCCCTCGCTGCCTCTTCTGCCTCTTCTGCCTCTTCTCTGGGCTTGCCTGAGGCTGTAACCTTGGTGGGGAGGATCCTGATGGGTCCTGTCCTTCTACTGGCCTATAATGCTCACTGGAGATTTAAAAATCATTTAAAAATGTACAAGCTTATAATTGTATATTTTTGTTTTCAGGTGTTTCCAAAGACGGTGCTCCAGCCTTGGTGAACTACTTAACTCTTAATTCCTTCCCCAAATGGGAGATGATCCTGTGCCTAAAAGACTTTTAGCACCAGTTCATATCCCTATATAGGGATGGCCGGTTAGCTCACTGGGAGAGTGTGGTGCTGACAACACCAAGTCAAGGGTTAAGATCCCCTTACCGGTCATCTTTTAAAAAAAAAAAAAAGACTTTTAGGAAAGGAAACCACATCAATTAATACTTCACCTAACATCCCATTTTTAAATGAAGTTATACGACTGGGAGAGGGTGGTGCTGACAACACCAAGTCAAGGGTTAAGATCCCCTTACCGGTCATCTTTTAAAAAAAAAAAAAAGACTTTTAGGAAAGGAAACCACATCAATTAATACTTCACCTAACATCCCATTTTTAAATGGGAAAAATATGGAATTATAGTCATTGTCTAATGATTTCCTTTTTTTTTAACTTATTATGTCTTAAATATCCTTTCATATAGATTTACCTTCAATATTTTTAGTGGCTGAAGACTATTTTATACCTTAGTTTGTTTAGAAGATCCCTTAATTCTGGACTTTTAGGTAATTTCAAAATTTATGCTATGAGAAGAAATGCTGTAGTAACTTCTAGCCAACTGATTTCCAACACCTGTGCTGAGAATATACAGTGGGGAAAGGACAGCCTCTTCAAGGAATGGTGCTGGGAAAGCTGGATATCCACATGCAGAAGACTGAAACCAGACCCTTGTCTCTCACCATATGCAAAAATCAACTCAACATGGATTAAAGACATAAATTTAAGGCCTGAAACTATGAAACTACTAAAAGAAAACATAGGGAAATGCTACATGAAATGGAGATGGGCAGTGCTTTTCTGAGGGAGACCATGAAGGCACAGGCAACTAAAGCAAAAATACACAAAGGAGACGACATCAAACTAAAAAGCCTCTGCACAGCAAGGGACACTGTCAACAAAGTGAAGAGATGACCCACAGAACGGGAGAAAGGGTTTCCAAACAACACATCAGACAAGGGGCTAACTAATATCCAGAATATATAAGGAGCTCAAACAACTCACTAGCAAAAAACCAAATAACCCAATTAAAAACGGACAAAGGATCTGAACAGACATTTCTCAAATGAAGACACACAAATGACCAACAAGCTCATGAAAAAATGCTCGAAATCGCTAATCATCAGGGATATGCAAATTAAAACCACAATGAGATATCATCTGACCCCAGTTAGAATGGCTACTATCAACAAGACAGAAAATAAATGCTGGCGAGGAGCAGGAGAGAAAGGAACTCTCCTACATTGTTGGTAGGAATGTAAATTAGCACAGCCATTGTGGTGAATAGTATGGAGATCTGTCAGAGAACTAAAAACAGATCTGCCTTATGATCCAGCTATCCCAATAGTGGGTATATACCCAAAGGAAATGAAATCCATGTATCAAAAAGACACCTGCACTCCCATGTTCATCACAACACTATTCACAATAGCCAAGAGAGGGAATCAACCTAAATGCCCATCAACAGATGAATGGATAACAAACTGTGGTATATATACACAATGAATACCATTCAGCTATACGGAGACATAATATCCTATCATTTGCAGCAACATGGATGGAACTGGAAACCATGGTGTTAAGTGAAGTAAGTCAGGCACGGAAAGACAAACACGCATGATCTCACCTATATGTGGAATCTAAAAGAAAAAAGCAAAGTGGTTCTCATCGAAGTAGAGAGTAGAATGATAGTTACCAGAGGCCAGGAAGGAAGGGGGGCAGTGGGAGAGAGAAGTGGTAAGCTAACAGATGCAAGACTATGCTGTCTACCCTAAGTGAATCATTGTGCGGTATCTGCATGTATTGTTTTGCTTTGGTTTTGGCAGCTGGCCAGTACAGGGAAGTATACGCATGTTTTGAAACAAAACACTGTACCCCACAAAAATGTACAAGTAAATGTTAAAATAAAAAATTTTTAAAAAGAAAGAAATGCTGGAGTAAACATCCTTGTACATAAACCTTTGTGCACATGTACACAAATTTCTATAGGATAGACTCCTACACTGGAATCTTGGGTTAAAGAGTATGTGCATCTTTTATTTTGGTGGTTTTGCAGACTGTATTTTCCAAGATGGCAGCACCGATATCTCCTATTCCGCACACTCTTCATACAATGTGACTTTGACATTTTTCCCATCGAGGGCTAGGATCTGAGGCCACTTCCGTGAACCTGGTGAGCCCTTAGTGACTACCACACCAAGAGAATATGGCATAGGTGATACTATGTGACTTCCGAGACTAGGTCATAAAAATTACATGCCCTTCCACCTTCTTCCCTGGGGTACTCACCATGTGAACAGTCCAATTGCTATACGGCTACCATGCTGTGAAGAAGCCCAAATTAGTCCATATGGGGAGACCACATGGAGGGACCCTGAGGTCATAAGGAGAGAGAGTAAAAAGATGCCCAGCCAGCCTCCAACTGCTCCAGCCCCCCAGGATCCCAGCATCAGCCACTGTACTGATTAGTACAAATGCATGAAAATCTTGAGCCAGGAGCAGCCAGCAGACCCCTTCCCAAATTCCTGACCCACAGAACTGTGAGGTGTAGCAATACAATTGTTTTAAATCACCAAGTTTTGGGGTGATCTTTTTTCATATACAGAAATAGATAACCAGAACCAATAAGTTCTGCCAAATTGCCAATAACTCCCAACAGTAATGTAAGAGCAAGGAGGCAAATCCTTTATTGAGCATCTCTAGTGAACTAGTAAAGCTTCACATGGCTTTTTATTTTAATTTAGAGAAAAATATTTAAAGCAATATCCACACATCGTAGTAGCTTTGGAAAATAAAGAGGAGAAGACAATTCTATAAGGCAAGGAACATGTTTGTCTTATTCATCGCAATAGCCCCTGCACCTAATGAAGTGCTTGGCACACAGTAGGTGCTCAAGAAATACTTGTAGAATGAATGAGTAAATCATAGATGTGTCACTAATAGCACACGTTTGTTTTTGCCTCCCCCCAAACGTTAGGTTTATTTATCATTTTTATTACTTTTATTCCAGTTATAAAGATAATGCATGTTTATTGTAGAGAATTTGGAAAATTAAAAACAAACCAAAAAGAAAATTTAAATCATCTATACTAGTATTTCTACCAGTCAGGAAAAAAATCACCATTAATATTTTATGTTTTCCCTTCCAGGTTTTATTCTGGGTATATGTGTGTTTGTAGATGTGTGTGTGTTATGTTTGAGGAGCCTTTGCATCTGGAAGTATCGAGATGAAGAGATTTATGAAATTTAGTAGCTTTGGCAAGAACACAGCACTGAGTTCCTTAGAATGAGCAGCTCCTTGAGGTGAGGTACAAATTCATCAAATAAATGCTCAAGCTCTGAGCTTTAGTAATAACTGTATTTTCTGCCATTTTTTTCCTCAGTGAATATTAATATTTATTTTAGTGGGATTAAAAGTAGCTATGACATACTGTCACAGCCCACTTAATCCTGGGGTAATTTTTTGGGACAATCAGCCATCCTAGCTTCCAGCCTGAAGGTAGGCCAGCATAACTTTGGAGTACAGGCACCAAATGAGTGTATTTGGACTGGAAAGCCAAAGCCCTGGGTCTAATATCTGTGCTGCTAGTAAGTCACTACATGACCTCATATGAGACTCTTCCCACATTTGTCTCATAATTCTATAAGGAAGGACCCATGCCAGAAGCCTGCCAAATCCTGTCCAGTACTATGACCTACAAAGCAGATCTGCCTTAGGAAAGCCAGAAAGAGTGGGGCTGGACGGAGGGCACGTTCCTCCTTGAATGTCTGCTCTGTGCCGGGCACAATGGCAAAGCAAACTTGAATTCATTGTGGCTCTGCTCGCATGAGCTGGGCTGAGTCGTGTATTTATAGTTAGGAAACTATAGCATGTTAAAGTCCACATTAATTCAAATATTTACTAGGGACTGGTCCTGTGCCAGGCAAGGGCATATGGAGACAAATAACATAAATAAGTCAAGTCCTTGCCGTCCAGGGGCTCAGTCCAGACAGGGATGGATGAAACTGTGAAGTCAATGAAGCCTTTGTGAAGAAGGGAAAGCATTCGTGGTAGAGAGAACATCTTGTATAAAAGCAGGGGGCCCATGGCAGACACTGCTGTTTAGAAATCTAATATCTGTTCTCTTCTTTATTACTAAATTAGAATAATAGAACTTCAATTTAGGTCAGGACAGCCATGTGCATAGTTAGAAAAATTGTCCTTCCTGGACTCTTTTAGAGCCATGAGTGGCCAGATGACTGAAATCTTGCCAGGGAGATGTAAACAGAAGTTTCTAGGAGAGACTTCTGGGTTAACTTTTGTAGAAGGGAAGACTCTGCTAACATGACTTTTGCTCTTTGCCCTGGCCCTCGCCTGGAATGCAGAGAAGATGCTAGGCAGGGAGCAGCCATCTTGTGGCCATGAGGGGACAAGCCTACGGATGACAGCCACACCTGGGGGTGAGGAATGACAGATGGAGTGTGAGCCTCTGCTGGCAGGGAGGAGCCACCAGACAAGCCCTGGGAGGCTCACCTCTGGGCTTCTCGTTGCGTGAGAAGAATAAGGCCCATATTTGGTTGGTTAAGCAGTTGTAAGCTGGGTTTTCAGTTAGACGGAGCCAAACCAATCCCTTACACAAGGTCTGAGAAAGCTAGTAATTTTAAGCTAAGGAGCTACAAGTGGTCCAGAGGACTGGAGAATCAGGGGTAAATATAAAGATGACAAGGCTGGAGACATGTGCAGGGACCGGATTGCAAAGGGCCTACAGAGCCCTGATAAGGAATTGGGGCTTTATCCTGGAGGCTTTTGTTCCTCAAACCTGAATAATGTATAAACAGACCTTTTTAAAGGAAAAAGCTTCTCTCTACCCTTCCCCCAGAATATAGTATTCACTGAAACTACTTTTATTGTGATATAGAAACATAACACTAGGTATAAACTCCTTACAGAACTATAACACCAAATTTATAAATGAAAATTATAATTATCAACAATGTGACAAATAATGGGTTAAAGAGTATGTGCATCTTTTATTTTGGTGGTTTTGCAGACTTTTTTTTTTTTTTTTCCTGAAACTGAATTACCACTTGAAACCAGGAGATGATCCTGACTGTAAGTTTGGCCTGCTATAAGACAGTAGGTTGGGCTGACTGTTTTCCCAAGACTTTTCTCTATTTGACTATCTACAACACCTGGTCTTGCTGTAGTGTGGATCCCGGGGTCAGGCTGCCTAAAGTAGATCTGGGGTTTTACTACTTACTAGCTGTGTGCTTTGGGCAAATGACTTCACCTCTCTGAGCCATAGTTTCTCAAGTGAAATGGTGTGTAGATGACAAGTATCTCACAGTGGGAGTGAAATGAAATAATTCATATAAAGTGCTTAGCACAGTGCTTGAGAGGTAGTAGAAGTACTAGCAGTGATAATGGTAGCAGAAGTGCTAGAAGGAGGAGGAGCACTCTGAAACTTTCCATCGTATACCACGCTGGGATATCGGCAGCCTTCACTTGACACAAACACACATTTTAAGAATTAAGTCCTGGGCTGGCCCGGTGGCGCACTGCTACAGTGCGCCACTTGGGAGCGCGGCGGCACTCCCGCTGAGGGTTCGGATCCCACATACAGACCGGTTCCCACTCACTGGCTGAGCGAGGGGCGGGCGCGGCACCGAGGGTTGTGATCCCGTTGCTGGTCCCGGTCCGGTACGGGCGCGACACTGAGGGTTGCAGTCCATTGCTGGACACGAAAAAAGACAAAAAGGAAAAAAAAAAAAAAAGTAAGTACATGAACCCTATTCTGTGAAAGCTGTTGTTAACTGCACAACCAATAATTAGGGTGGCTCTTTTCGATCATTTACTGGGAGGCAATACAGCATAAGCTCATCATGGGCTCTGGAGTCAAATTGAGCTGATGGGAATCCTGTTTCCACTGCTCACAAGCTGTTTGACTTTGGGCAAATTGCTCAGCCTTGCTATGGCCTCAGTCTCTTCACATGTAACGTGGAGAGAATACTTATCTCATGGGGTTGTTGTGAAGAGTTAAGAAAAAAAAAAAAAAAAAAAAAAAAAAAAAAAAGAATTAAGTCCAACTCTGTTCTTTTCTTATTCACCCATGACAACTAAAATTAGTGCTATCTCCATGATGGTCACAAACACAATAACAATTTGGGCATTGGCGTGGTCATTAACTCTGTTCACCAAAATCTCTGCCTCTGACTTCTGGGCACCTAGTATTGGCCAATGACTTGTGAACTGGACCAGAGCATCTAATTGCTGGTGTGAGATGAGACCTTTCAGAGCTCTATTTCCCTCTGTCATGGCAACCAGCAATATTGAAAATGAGGGCTACTTTGATGCCATCCTGGCTTTTAGAGGGAGGTGCCATGGAACAAAGTGCCCACTGACATGTAAAGAATATATAGCATGAGATAGCCATAAACTTTTATTGTTACAAAACACTGAGGTTTGGAGGCTGTTTGTTATAGCAGCATAACCTAGCCTATCCTGTCCAATATAGATACCCCTTAACTTATGATGGAGTTTTGTCTGATAAACCCATCTGATATGGGTCAACTGTGTCCCTCAAAGTTTCATGTATTGGTAACTTAACTCCCACTGTGACAGTGTTAAGAGGGTGGGAAATCCTATTTCAGTAATTGAAAGGTGGGGCCTTAAAAAGGTGATTAGATTGTGAGGATTATGTCCTTGTGAATGGATCAATTCATTCATGAATAATGGGTGTGGTTCTGATGGCTTTAACAAGAGAGCACATGAGAAGCTTAACTGTCTCTTGCTCAAGTCATTTACCATGTGACACCCTGCATTGCTGCAAAGAGTCACCACCCACCAACAAGGCCCTCACCAAATGTGTTCCTGGACTTTGGACTTCCCAGCCACCGAAACTGTAAGAAATAAATTTTGTCTTTATAAATGACCCAGTGTCAGGTACTGTGTTATAAGCAACAAAGATGGACTAATACACCATCGTGTTTAAAATATCAAATGCATTTAATGCACCTAACCTACTGAACATCATAACTTAGCCTACCCTATGTTAAACACTCTCAGAACACTTACATTAGCATACAGTTGGGCAAAATCATCTCACACAAAGCCTATTTTATAATAAAGTGTTCAATATCTCATGTAATTTATTGCATACTGTACTCAAAGTGAAAAACATAATGGTTGCATGGGTATTCAGAAGATGGTTTGTACTGAATGTATATTGTTTTCTGCACCATCATAGAGTCAAAAATCTGAAGTCAAATCATTGTAAGTTGAGGACTGTCTATACAGGCACTGACTTTAAGGGATGGTACTGAAATATTAAAAAGTTATCTGGATGATCCAGAATATGTTTATATTGTTATTAGTATTATTAAAACAAAAATTAAAATTATCATAAGCATAATAATACAGTAGTTGTGTAAGAAGACATCTTTATTTTTAGGAGATGTATTTTGAAGTGCTTAGGAGTTTTTAAAAAAAGTCTTCATATCTGCAACTTACTTTCAAATGGTTCAACACAAACGAAACAGAAAGGGCAAAAGGTTAATAATTTGCAATGTTAAATGAAAGCTATACATACTGTTTCCACTTTTCTGGCAGTTTGAAATTTTAAAAAATAAAAAGAAAACAAAAATTATCATAGTGAACTCAAGGGGCCCCAAGAACATGTCCTGGTTTGAGAAGCAGTTATGGTCAGTGGGAGGCTGAAGGATTTTCAGTAGAGAAGGGACAGGATTAGAATTTTAATCCAAAAGATCAGTCTGACAGCAGGAGAAGAACAGCCTGGACCAGGGTGTGACCATGATCCAGGCAAGAGTGGCATGGGGACTGGAGAGGGCAATGGATTTGGAACATATTAGGGAAGTAGAGTGGGCAGGGCGTGGTGATGGCTTGTGAGTGGTAGAGGTAGGGGGTCTATTGCCTTTCTCCAAAGTCTACCCCTGTGCTGTCCAATACAGTGGCTGCCACCCATGGCTATTTGAATTTAATTAATAACAGTTACATAAAATTAAACATTCAGCTCCTCAGCCACAGTAGCCACATTTTAAGCACTCAATAGCCATACCTGACGACCAGCCATAGTATGGGACACTGCAAATATGACATTCCTAGCATCAGGGAAGTTCTATCGGATTGTGCTGGTCTACACCTTTGCCACTTCATTTTATTGCTTCCCTTGCCCACACCCGAGTGAAGCAGATATGGTTCCCTGTTCTCTAGAAGCTCACCGACAACCAGGGAACCAAATGACAAATTTCATATAGTGTAGAACTGTGTTGAGATACAATAGAAAAATTTGGAGAGGTTTCTGTGAGAGTCAAGAGGAGGAGACAAGTATTTCTGGGAGAAAGTACCTTTAGTGGAACCTTGCAGATGACAGGAAAGTAGGGAGGCATCTGAGCCTGGTGAAACAGGATCGTTCCCCGCTTCCGTGAAAGAAAGACAGTGAATGGCCTCTTGCCTGTGAACTCTGTCAATTCTCCCCAAATTGATTTATAGGTTCAATGTAATCCCAATCAGAATCCCAGCAGGGTGTGTGTAAATATAAAATTTATATGGAAATGCAAAAGACCTAGAATAGCCAAGGCAATATCAAAGAAGAACAAAGCTGGAGGACCTATCCTGCCAGATATCGAGACTTTCTAAAAAGCTACAGCAAATAAGAAAATGTGGTTCTGGGTCAAGGTGGGCAGACAGACCAACAGAATAGGATACAGGGTCCAGACACAGACCCTCACATAGATGGTCTCCAGATTTACGGCAAACATGATGCTGCAGTGCAGTTGGGAAACGATAGTCTTTTTAGTAAATGGTCTGAGTAAATGAACCTTGACCCATACCTCACACCATACACAAAAATTAATTGGAGATAGACTATAAATTTAAATTGGAAACAAATCAATCACCTAGAGGAAAACAGAGGAGACTATTTCATGACCTTGAGAGTAGGCAAAAATAGCTTGAAGAGGACACAAAAATCACTAACTAAAAAAGAAAAGATTGGTGAACTGGATGTCAGTAAGATTAGCCTCCATTCATTAAAAGACAACATTAGGATAATGAAAAGGTAAGACTCAGATAGGAAGACTATATGTGTAGTAAATACATCTGGCAAAAGGCTCATATCCAGAGTATACAAAGAACTCTTACAAATGAATAAGAAAAGGCAGACAACTTAATTTTTTGTATTGTGGTAAAATACACATAACAAAAAACTTCCCATTGTATAATTCAGTGGCATTAAGTACATCCACAATGTTGTGCAATCATCATCTCTATCTAGTTCCAGAATTATCTCATCACCCCAAATAGAAACTCCATACCCACTGAGCAGTCACTCCCCAATCCCTCCGTCTCCACACCCCCTGGTAACCACTAATCTGTTTTCCGTCTCTATGGGTTTGCCTACTCTGGATGTCTCACATCAGTGCAATTGTATACGTGGCCTTTTGGTTCTGGCTTCTTTCATTTAACATAATGTTTTTAAGGTTCATCTATATTGTACCTCATTTCTTTTTATTGCCGAATAATATACCATTGTACGACTATACCATATTTTGTTTATCCATTCATCTCTGATGGACATTTGCGTTGTTTCCACATTTTAACTATTGTTAATAGAGTTGCTATGTACATTTGAGTACAAGTTTTTGTGTGAATGCATGTATTCAGTTCTTTTGAGAATATACCTGGAAGTGAAATTGCTGAGTCATATTGTAATTCTAAGTTTAACTTTCTGAGGAAACACCAAACTGTTTTGCACAGTGTCTGTACTATTGTACCTTCCCACCTGCCATGTATGAGGCTCCAACTTCTCTGCATCCTTGCCATTACTTGTTCTTTTCTTTTCTTTTTTTTCAGTGACCATCCTAATGGATATGCAGTGGTATTTCATTGAGGTTTTGATTTGTATTTCCCTAATGACTAATAATATTGAACATCTTTCCATGTGCTTGTTGGCCACTTATATATCTTCTTTGGAGAAATGTCTATTCAAGTCCCTTGCCTATTTTTAAGTTGGATTGTTTTTCTTTTGCTTTTTTTGTTGTTGTTGTTGAGTTGTAAGAGTACTTTACATAGTCTGAATACTAGACCCTTATATATGATTTGCAAATATTTCCTCCCTTTCTGTGGGTAGACTACTCAGTTATAAAAATGAGCAAAAGACTCATACAGGTAAAAAAAAGAATATCAAAATGACCAGTAAACATATGAAAAAGTACTCAAAATCTTTTGTCATTAGAGAAATGTAAATTAAAACCACAAAGGAATACCAGACATTCTTACCAGAATGGCTAAAATGTAAAAGACTAAGGTACTGCTTGTTGATCAGAAACAACTAGATGTTCCTTATTTTGTTGGTGGGAACATATATTGATACAACCACTTTGAAAAAATATTTAGCAGTAGTTACTAAACATAAACACATATATACTCTGTGACCCAGCAGCTGCACTCCTGGTCACATACTTAACAGAAGTTTGTGTTATGTCTACCAAAGGACATGTTCAAGAATGTTCTTTGCAGCCTTATGCGTAATAACCTCAAATTGGAAACAACCCAGATATCCATCAACATGCTACTAGATTCCATCATTAATAAGTTCAGAGATAGACGAAATTAATTCATGCTGATGGAAGTCAGATCCATGGTTACCCTTAGGTGGGCACTGAGTGGCAGGGGCACAAGAGTACATGCTGAGGTGCTGAAAACATTGCATATCCTGATCTGGGTGGATGTCTGGTGGAGTTTGGATGTGTTGTCCCCTCCAAAACTCATGTGGAAATCTGATCCCCAATGCGGCAGTGTTGGAAACTTATTGAGTCACGGGGACAGATCCCTCATGAATGGATTAATGCTCTCCCTGGGGGAGGGGGGCTTAATGAGTGAGTTCTCGCTCTGACCCTGGCACCTTCTTTCTCTCTCTTGCTTCCTCTGCCACGTGATCCACTTGTACCTGCCGGCTGCCTGCCACTTTCCACCATGAGTAGAAGCAGCCTGAGGCCTGTGCCAGAGGCAGCTGTCCCAGAATTGTAAGCCAAATAAACCTCATTCCTTTATAAATTACCCAGTCTCAGGTAATTCTGTTATAGCAACACAAAACGGACTAAATCAATGTTCATGACTGTGATGTATGCAAACAACTCCTCAAGCTATACGGCTGTCTCCTGTCAGAGAGGCCTTTCCTCATCACTTTATTGGAAGTAGCATATCGCCTCCCACCTTCCTGACCCCTTATTTCTCTTCATAGTCATAACAACTACCTAATAGTGTAAGTTAGCTCAGACTGCCATATATAATACCATAGACTGGGTGACTTAAACAACAGACATTAATTTTCTGACAGTCTGGAGACTAGAAAGTCCAAGATAAATGTTCAAGCTGATTTGGTTTCTGATGAGGGCTCTTTTCTTGGCTTGCAGATGGCCACCTTCTTGCTATGTTCTCATACAACCTCTTCTTATGGCTCCGGGAGAATGAGAGAGAGCTTCCCTGGTGTCTCTTCTTATAAGGGCACTAATCCTATTAGATCAGGACTCCACTCTTATGACCTCATTTTACTTTAATGACTACCTCATAAGCCCTATCTTCAAATATAGTCCCATAGGGGGTAAAAGTTTCAACATATGAATTTTGGGGGAGATGCAAACATTTACTCCATCACATTAACATACCATGTGTTTGGTTATTAATGTGTTTATCATCCATCTCCCATCACCTCAGTTAGAATCTAGTTTCCCTGAGGGCAGAGACTTTTGGCCACCATGGCATCTCTAGCACCAATAATGGTGCCTAGCACAGAGGAGGAGCTCCATGAGTATTTGTTGGATGAATGAAAGAAGGATGGGTGAGTGGTTGTAGCAGCCAAGTTCTGCTAAGCCCAGCATCTGGCAAATAGAAATAGTGTAATAGATGCTAAGGACCATCATCCTTGTCATTCTATTTCTTAATTCTTAGGGTACTTGGTATATCACCCAAAGTTCCTGCCTTCAAATAACTTACATTCTAAAAGAGAAAATACTTTTTATGTGCATTTTGCATATACAATGCTATAAAGCACACACATATATACTATGTTGACATTGCTTTTTCAAGAAAATTAATTCTTAGTTTATCATTTTGCGGTAAGTGTAATAAATACAGGAGTCAAAGTTTAGGATTTGGTTCTAGTCCTGACTTCATCACTAACTTGCTGTATGCCCTGGTGATTCCCTTTCCCTCTGTAGACCTTGCCTTCCTCAACTGCAAAATAAAGGGTTGCAATTGAGTTAAGACCTCTGAGGTCAATCTTTGCCGCTGGAAAATACAACTTTCCTCGTATGTTGTTCTTGTTTCTAGCACTAGGGGGCAATACAATCAGCACATTGGAACACATTCTGCTATTACTGTTCCTACTGTTAGAGAATGAGGTTGATGCAGAAAGATGATTGCTCTCTGTTTTAGTTCCCTGACCTTTTGCAAAATCTTAAGCTCACAAATTTAAGCTTTCTACAAGGTTAGTCAGAGACATGAACTTGCATCAAAGGGAACAGGACTAGGTTACCCAGAAATCTTGGATCCATCACTTTTGTATCTGTCATGGATCATGCATGTGGTCGAGTAGATGACATGTGGGTAATAAATTGTGAATGACAAATGGACACCCAGAAAGAGAAAAACTGAGATGTAGACTGATATTTTGTTCAGAAGAGAAAGTCAGTTTAGTAATTCTATCTTGCTATAATGCTCTACTGAGAGCAACACCTGGTTGGAAGGTCCACTGAGGCTGTGCACAGAGAGGACGAGCCATAGCCTGAATGCTAGGAGAACTGCACTGAAGTCCTAGCTTATATATGATGTGTCATGTGACCTTGGGCAAGTTACTTCCCCTCTGAATATCAGCTTTCTGCCTGTAAAATGAGGAGAGACCTATACATAGTCAACATATATTCCAAGTACCTTCCTACCACCTCCTGTACCATAACAGGTATCTCTTACCAGCCATAGGAGTTTTTCCCATCAAGACCACAGACAGACACAGCCTCGGAATTCTTTTCAACACTATAGCTGGTGAGACATGCCCCATGAAGGGAAACCTTTTTGCCATATCTGTTGACAAAAGGCCTTCCAACACTAGCATTCTATGGTAATGGAGCTTTAATGGCAGATACCTCTCTGGGATTGACCAACTTTGGCTGGTTTTGGGTGGTTTGGGGTCAATATTTCAATGACTTTGTACATTGGGAAGAGACAGAAAGGTTTTCTGCTTTATGTAATTGCAATGCTTATCAAGAGTTGAAGAAAGTGATGCTCTATCCCATTGGTTTAGCAAAAAGGCTTTACTTTTGTGGAGAGGTTGGTGATCGTGTTCCAAAGTAATTAGGAGATAGGTGAGCATGTATTCAACTTTGCCCTGGGTCTTTAGAACTTTGCTTGGAATTTTCAGATCCAGGTAGAGAACATGGCTAAATTTAGGCACAAAGATCAGATTCTTCTAAGTAAATCTGGAATTAACTCATATTACTTAATTACTGAAAGATATCTCTATCATACAATATGGCCATCATGCATTTAAAAATGGGTCTAAGTAAACATGTCCTAATTAATAGTATTACTGAACTAGAAGTCAGAAGACCTGGGTTCTAGTTCCCTCTAAGTAAATCTGGAATTAACTCATATTACTTAATTACTGAAAGATATCTCTATCATACAAAATGGCCATCATGCATTTAAAAATGGGTCTAAGTAAACATGTCCTAATTAATAGTATTACTGAACTAGAAGTCAGAAGACCTGGGTTCTAGTTCCTGCCTCATCCAAGTGACTGAACCTCTCAGAGCCTCAGCCTCCCTGTCTGTTAAATGGGGATAACTATACCAGCCCTACCTATATCAGGTTGTGAGAGTCAAATGAGACCATACACCTGAAAATACATTGCAAAGGGCAATACACCATACAACTCTAAGGAAACGTGTTACAGATTTTTGTAGGGACCCTCTGAGGACATATTTATCATCTTGAACTCAGTCAAGAAACTCAAGATTTCTGGGATCTCATGCATTGCTGGCAGAAATGTAAATTAAGACAACTGTCCAGAGGCTTATTTGGGCAATATGAATCAAAAGACTTAAAAATGTGCATGCCACACACCTGCTTGAGTGGTTAAGATGAAAAGGCATACGATACCAAATGTTGTTGAGAATATGGAACACTCAAACTTTTGAACTCTGCTTGCAAGAATGTTGCTTTGTACAACCACTTTGGAAAATTGTTTGGCAGGATTTACTGAAACTGACAATATATGCACAACCTATGACCCAACAATTCCACTTCTGGCTGAGCGAGGCGCGGGAGCAACGCCGAGGCTTGCGATCCCGTTGCCGGTCCCCGGTCCGGTACGGGGGCAGCACTGAGGGTTGCGATCCGTTGCCGGACACGGAAAAAAGACAAAAAGACAAAAAAAAAATAAAAATAAAAATAAAAATAAAATAAAATAAAATAAAATATGTATTAAGCAATTATTGCTGGCAACTAGTTTAGATTCAGCAGTGTGCCACTTTGCCATAGAGTTTTATTTATTTTTTAATACAGGCACTCCAGCTTTATCTTTATTAGAATGTGATGAAATATACATAACATAGAATTTACTGTGTTAACCATTTTAAGTGTACAATTCAGTGGCATTAAGCACATTCACAATGTTGTGCCACCACCACCATCCATTTCCAGAACTTTTTTTGTCATCCCAAACAGAAATTCTGTACCCGTTAAACAATAACTACTCATTTCCCCTTCCTCCAGCCCCTGGTAAGCACTCTTCTACTTTCTGTCTCTGTGATTTTGCCTATTGTAGGCAGTACATACAAGTGGAATCAAATATTTGTCCTTTTGTAACTAGCTCATTTCACTTAGTATGATGTTTTCAAGGTTTATCCATGTTGTAGCAGGTGTCAGAATCCATTCCTTTTTAAGGTTGAATGATATTCCATTTTATATGTACATCACATTGTTTATTCATTCATCTGTTGATGGATAGTTGGAACGTTTCCACCTTTTGGCTATTTTGATTAATGATGATATGAACATGGGAGTACAAGTTCCTGTTTTCAACTCTTTTGGGTATATACTTAGAAGAGGAGTTGCTGGATCATATGGTAATTTTATGTTTAACTTTTGGAGGAACTGCCAAACTGTTTCCCATAATAGCCGCACCATTTCACATTCCTACCAGCGGTGCATGAAGGTTTCAATTCTCTGCATCTTCTCCAACACTTATGATTTTGGTTTTTTTGATCATGGCGATGCGAGTGGGTCTGAAGTAGTATCTCACTTTGGTTTTCATTTGCATTTCCCTGGTGTCTAATGATGCAGAGAATAGTTTCATTGCTTCTTGGCCATTGGTATGTGGTATATCTTCTTTGGTGTATCCACTTTTTCTTCTTTCTTTCTTCTTTTTTTTTTTTTTTGGTGGCTGGCTGGTACAGGGATTGAACCCTGGACCTTGGTGTTATCGGCACCATGCTCTAACCAACAGAGCTAACCAACCAGCCCACCTCTTTTCAAAGGATAAAATGTTAAACATAGCAAAAGATATAAAAGATAAAACAATAAACGTCTGTGTTCCCACCACATGGTTTAAGAAATAAAACATTCTCCAAACTGTGGAATCCCTGTGTGCCCTTCCCGTTGACTTCTTCACTCCCTCCCCCAAATAAATTCTATCATAAGCTTGATATTTATTATACCCAGGTGGTTCTTTATTACTTTATTACATCTATATGTATGACCTAACAAGAAGTGGTATTGTTTTGCATGTTTGTACAGCTTTTATTTAAGTGAAGTTATAAATTGTGTGTTCTTTACCTTTTTTATATAGCATTTATGAATCAACCAAGTTGATAAATGTAGCTGTAGTTCATTCACTTTCCCTGCTCCACGTTATTTCATGGTGAATGTGTCACATCTATCCATTCTCCTGTTAATGGTCATTTGCTCCCCAATTTTTTGCTATTACAAACAATGCTCCTCTGAACATTTTTGTACCTACTTCTTTGTGTGCATGCAAATTTTTTTGCAGGTATTTATATGTAAGAGTGTAATTGAGAAGTTGCTGGGTGTACACATTATCAGCTTTTACTGGATACTGTGAAATTTCTCTCCAACCCCCCAGTGCCAATTTACACACTCTCAGCAGTGTGAGGATTCCTGTGGCTCCACATCATCATCAACACTTGATATTGTCAGACTTTTTAATTTTCACCAATCCGATGGCTGTGAAATGATTCTTATTGTGATTTCAATTTGTGCGTCCCTGTTTATGAGTGAGTTTCTTCATGCATTTATTATATATTCAGTTTTCCTGTCCTGTGGCTTGCCCAGTTATGTTTCGCCCACTTTTCTACTAGATTGCTTATGTTTATCTTATTTATTTGCAGATGTTCTTTACATATTCCTAATATTGATCAGCTTCTAATCAACATGCTGCTTAAGGGTCGGCCCGGTGGCGCACTGGAGAGTGCGCCGCTTGGGAGTGCGGCGGCGCTCCTGCCAAGGGTTCGGATCCCATGTGGAGACCGGTTCCCGCTCACTGGCTGAGCACAGTGCGGGCGCAACACCAAGGGTTGTGATCCCGTTGCCGGTCCCCGGTACGGGCGCGACACTGAGGGCTGCGATCCCGTTACCGGTCAGTAAAAAAGACAAAAAGGAAAAAAAAAAAACATGCTGCTTAAATGCCTAGGCCCAGGTTCAGGCCTCTGCCAACCAGGTCAACAAAATGGGAAACTCATGCCACATGGTCTGCAGGTCAGGCTGGAGGGCAGTGCAGGCCAAAGAGAAGAGAGAGGGCAGCACAGGGTGGGCAGCATAGCGTGAGCGTGCGTGTGGCCTTCAAAGAGACTAGCACTGCGCCCACCAGCTGGCCTGCAGTAATGATGATCCTATCTCAGCCACGCCTGCACAGTCCTTCCTGCATGCCAGGCACTGCTCTGAGATAGGTAGATAGAGATGTAGCTGTAGTGTAGGAATAAATATAGGTTAGATGAAGATGTAGATGCAGGTATAGGCGCATAGGAACAGGTATATGTATAAATCAGATGTAGGAACAGGTGTAGATACAGACTAGAGGTAGACATAGGCAGAGGATAGGACATGTACAGATGAGATGCAAGCACAAGTATAGAAACAGGTACAGGCACAGGTACAGATACAGATTAGATGTAGATATACACACAGATGCAGACGCAGACACAGGCATAGACATAGGTGTACAGGTAGACAGAGGTACAGAGGTATAGGTAGAGGCTCATCCTGATCCTCACCACAACCCCATGGGGGTCTTCAGCTGGTGAAGTCGATGGACAGGGAGTCCAGACTGCAGGGCTGGAGAAAGTGAGGCAGGTGGTGGGATGAGGTGTGTTCAAACCTAGGTCTGGGAGGGTGGGCAGCGGCTGTGAAAGGCTGTAAACAACAAGGCCACACTGGAAGGACCCTTGGCTCCCACCTTCCTCAATGAAAAGAATGGACTCACTCGAGACATCTCTAGATTGCTCATCCATGAAGGAGAGACGTAGGAGGGGCCTCAGGGAGGCCCATGGAGCACAGGGCAGTGAGGGAGTGAATGCTTCAGGAGCTGCGGTAGGCGGAGGCTGTGGCAGTGCAGCCTGGGTGGGTGGAAAGAAGAAAGAGAGCGATGGAGATAAGGATAGCAGGGTTTTGGGGGAAGCACACAGTTATGCAGTGGCCCGGAGAGAGGCAGACTATTCTCACAGCATTGCTTGCTAAGGGCTACCCGGAGCACGGCTACAAGCACGGTGGGTAAGGCCAAGGGGGCAGTGCTGCAGAGGTTACATGCCAGCAGGCTAAAGGACAATTCTGGGACTGGGCGGTGGGAGGGCTCCTGTGTCTTTAGACTTCTTTGATCCCTGAGCCAGTTTGGTTGGACAGAGCCTTGGGCACCAGTGGGGTCATGTCTGTTTAAACAAAATTAAACACTGGAGGTAAATCATTAACTCTCTGAAGGAACAAACAGGAGTATAGGCCATATCTCCAGCACCAGGACTCGAGAGCCCCAAAGATGTTAAAAACTCCCCCTTATTAGAAGTGGCAGCCACTCACGGTTACCTTAGGCTAGAGTAAGCATGCGCTGAGCACCTTCTAGAAACAGTCTCAGTCCCAGGTGCTGAGTGTACAGATCCACAAAGAATCAGAATCTGCCCTTAGCTCAGAGCTGGGGGAATCGAAGCTTGCAGCTGTTCTGAGCACCCACGTGCCAGTCACCACACCCACCACAGGTCATCCACCACCTCATGTGATCCTCATGCCGCCATCTGAAGTAGGGTGAGGATTGCCTGCCTTTCATAGACAGGGACACCTGAACTCAAAGAGGGAGACAACTTGCCTCAGACACACAGCTTGTCAGGGGAGGAGGAAAATAAACAGAAGCTGGCTCTAGCAAAAAGAGGAAGAAATTGTTAGGGTTCGAGGGTGTGTTTAGGAACTTAAGAGCACTAAGCACAGTGGGGCCTCCTAAAAGATAGGACCAGCAAAGACATCGGAAGGCAGGACACCTGCTGTCTCTTTCTGGGACCACATAGTCTCCCAGCTCTACTCACTGATCATTTATTTCATTCTTCCTTCTATTTAGACCAGCAAAGACATCGGAAGGCAGGACACCTGCTGTCTCTTTCTGGGACCACATAGTCTCCCAACTCTACTCACTGATCATTTATTTCATTCTTCCTTCTATTTAGAGGCTAAGAGCAAGGGTTTTGGCATCAGATCTGGGTCCAGTCCTGGCTTCACCATTTATCACCTCTGTGGCCCCTGGCAAGCCCACTACCCCTTCACTTTCCCACCTATAAAATGGGATACTACAATCCCCAAGTAGGGATCAAAGGTGAAAACATGAGCAAAGCCCTTGACACAGTGCCTAGCACATAATAAATACTCAATTAACAAGGGTTGCTGTTATATCTCACATGGTAGGAAACAGCCTCCTGGCTCCAGCACCACCCATCCACTTACTAGCACCCTGGTTCTGACTTCTTCAGCCAGAGAATCAACTACAGCAAGGGAGAAAGATGAGGTCATTTCAGTCAAACACAGTCTCAGGTATGTGTGGACCAGTTTAAAGAAGAGTGGAGACAGGAAGCTGAGCAGACTAGTCAGTTTGTTATAGAAATTTCAACTTCAGGGACCTGTGATCAGAAAGCTGGTTCACCAGCCTTTCCAGATCCCTCCATCATGAACCCTTGAGGCATGGGGGGAGAGGAGTCAGGCCTAGGGAATAGCAGGATAAAGTCTTAGAGGAGGAAAATGGCCTGGTGTGTTTGAGGGGGCTGCTGATCTATAGGCTTTGGAAGGTGCAAAAGAAGGAGGAAGGATGATTTGGGGCCCAACAAGGAAAAGTTTTGAATTTAAAAATTTTATTTTGGCATAGACTCAAGAGTCATTTATTCATTTAGCAAATATTTATCGTGTGCCAACTGTATCCGAGGAATTTTGCCAGGGATTACCTAAGCGAAAGGTAGTGCAGTGGGAGGAAACAGACACACAAATGGATGAATGTTGTGCAACATGATCCAAACTCTAAGAGAGACCTGCTCGAGGTACAGGAAAACTGGGGGAGGAGCACCTGTCCACCTAGGGGTGGGAAGCCAGGGAAGATGTTAGAGGAGACACCTATCACATCTATTTTTGCTTTTGTGGGTTTTTGCCTGCCCAGCATCCATTCCCCCTTTCCTAAGGAGTAACAGCCATCAGCCAATCTCAGTCCATGTGGTTGGGAAGGACTGATCCATGTCCCCAGCTCCAGAGAAGGGCCAGTGAGCCAGTTCTAGTCAATCAGCATACTCCATCCCCCTGGCCACAGTGATTGGTTCAGTGAGGTGCACGTAAACCAGGCCTGGCCAATGAGAGTCAACCTATGACTTGGGTTGGCACTGAGAAGAAAGAAACTCTTTCACTGGGAGTATTGGCTGCACAGATGTTCTGAGCCTGGAAGAGAAGGGCCACCACGTAGAAACAGGAGAGCAGAGCCGAGGACTGGAGGGAGATGGCACCTGACAATACCTTTGAGCCCTTGGACTCAGCTGTGTCTGAAACCAAAACTATCCCTGGACCCTGAAGTTATGAGAATCATTAAATTCTCTTTTTTGCTTAAGACAGTTTGTCACCATAAAAGAAAGTGTTTCAGTATGTTCAGTCTCTCTTATCCCAGACTTTGTTTTCCTTTTTTCAAATAATTTGGTAATAGTTTCTTTTGTACTATTCCAGAAAAAAAAAAAAAAAATATATATATATATATACACACACACACACAAATACATACCACACACACATATACAAATATACACACATGCATATATAAATATTTTTGTTGGTTTTAAAAAAAAAGAATATCTAACCATAAGATATCCTCATCTTATGACTCTGCCTTCCCCCACTTGAGATATCCATCATCTTGAATATCTTGCTTTCCTTTTATATCCTTCATTTGTATCTATATGTAATCCTAAATTTTTATTATTTTATATTAGTTGCTTTTAACTTTATAAAAGAGTATTATAATGAATATAATCTTTTGAGACCTTCCTTTATTTTTTTTCAGTTAATAATATATTGCTAATATTTGTATCTATTGTTGTGAGTTACTGAAGTTCACCCATTTTGACTCTTTTATAATATTTCATTGCATGGATATGTCAGAGTTTATCCATTTCACTCTTCTATTGGTGGACATTGGGGCTATTTCTAAGTTTTTGCTCTTGTGAACAGTGATTCTTTTAACACATGGTACATGTCATATTGTACAATAATGTGTAGGTTATTTTCAAGGTCCCAGTTTTTATTTTGCATGGTGGGAACATGGGTATTTATTATATTATATTATTTATTTATTTATTTTGGCAGCTGACACATAAGGGGATCCAAACCCTTAACCTTGGAGTTATAACACTGTGCTCTAACCAACCAAGCTAACCAGCCAGTCCTTATTATATTATTAATACAAACTAATTAAATAAATAAATAAGAGTAGGCCATAACATATACCAATGATGCGAGTGCACCATGACTAATATAATTTTGTACACTGGAGATCCAGAGAGAAAGCTAAATTGGGAAAATACTGTATGAAGGTACTTTGAAAAGCTCATGAAAAGATTCATATTATCTTTCCATTCTATTTTTCCATGAACTTTTTGAAGTACCCTTGTACATGCTGCGATGTACCCTGTATTTTGTATGAGGTGATGTTTTAGAACTCTTACTGTATCAGCACATATAGGTCTACTTCATTTTTAACTGTTGCAGAGTATTCTGTTAGTGGATGTATCATGATTTATATTTTCAACATTTTATCTTGGAAAATTTCAAGCATGTATAAAAGAGTGAATGGTGTAATGGAGTTCCATGAATCCAGCATCCATGAACCCAACATCTGGCCGATCTTGTTTCATCTCTGCCCTTACCTGCTCTCCCTCCCCCACAGCATTATTTTGAAGCAAATCTAGGCTACCACCTCATTTGTCCATAACTTGTCCTCTATTGGTGGACACAGATTGTTTCCACCCTTTGGCTTCTATGAACAGTCTACAATGAACATCCTGTAAATAACTCTCTGCAGGCAGCTGTGAAAGTATGTGTAGAATAAGTTTACACTAGTGGGCTTGCTTGATCCAAAGGGGATATGAATTCTAAATTCTGATACATTCTGCCAGATTGTCTTCCAGAGGGGAGGGGATGCTCCAGTTCCCACTCTACTTAATCAATTAAAACCTCATTCTCATTATTGTTTTATTTCAGGTTGCTGTTTCTTGATTTTTCTCCTCTTTCTTCTATCTTATATGGAAACAAGGAAGATGCCCAGAGCAAGAAAAAAAAGTAAGAGAGGTAGAATTAAGGCCACTCACATGGCCATTCCTGGGGAGGGATTGTCAGCTCCTTGGGACCAGGTGGCTGTGGCTTCCAAGAGCCTCAAGGCTCCAGCTGATCAGGGCCAGAGAAGGTGGCACTGCTGCAAGCCAGCACCCCAGACACAAAAACAAACTGCAGAATACCTCTCTTCCACATCACATCTGTGCTCAGTGTTTAATCGCTGCCAGACAGCACCTGTGTATAAACGAGAAGTTGTAGGAGGCTGGGGATCTCCATGCCAGAATACCTCTCTTCCACATCACATCTGTGCTCAGTGTTTAATCGCTGCCAGACAGCACCTATGTATAAACGAGAAGTTGTAGGAGGCTGGGGATCTCCATGTTGTAAAATTTTATTGATCTATTAGCTTGTTGTGTGTTCTAGGTCTTGGTTTTCTCATCTGTCAAACAAACATCAGTGACAACAATTGTATTGTATGATCTCTAAGATGTCTTTCAGCAATAACATATGAGGCTTATCTGAATTCCGTGTCACATTTGGAAATTATGGTATTGTCATCTTCTACATAGTGAGTTATTTCTTCTAAGTGCCCTCAAATTGAAAGGATAAGGAATTCTAGTCAGTATTTACTTATTCATTCATTCATTGACTTTAATATATTGAGCATTTCTTTATTTTTAGGTCTCTTGCTTTGGAATTCTTTTTTCTTTTCTTTTCTTTTCTTTTTTGATGGCTGGCTGGTAAGGGGATCTGAAACTTGGTGTTATAAGGCTGCACTATTACCAACTGAGCTAACTAGCCAGGCCCTTTTTTTATTTCTCTTGATGCACAGATTTTTTTTGGGGGGGGGAAGATACCAGAGATCTTAAAATGAAACTATGTTTGACTCAATTGCTTTTAGCAATATTTGGGTTTCCTGACTTCCCTCAATCTGAGAGTTTCTTTGGTTTTATAGTGTGTGTGTGTGTGTGTGTGTGTGTGTGTGTGTGTGTGTGTGTGTGTGTGTGTGTGTGTGTGTGTGTGTGT
>NW_007726646.1:513938-519892 GCF_000696425.1 Galeopterus variegatus | reverse complement strand
GAGAGAGAGAGAGAGAGAGAGAGAGAGAGAGAGAGAGAGAGAGAGAGAGTGTGTGTGTGTGTGTGTGTGTGTGTGTGTGTGTGTGTGTGTGTGTATGCTTCTCCCTCTTGCTGCTATGGCTGTTATGGAACTAACCAGCTTTACTGCTGTTTTTGTCAGGAGTCTTTTGTTACAGGGATGGATCCAGGTGTTCAATGGATACAGCCAGTACCCTTCCTCTTATTGTTTGTCTCATCTCAGCTTGTCTCTGCCTCTCTTTCCTGCAGCAGCAGCATTTTTCTATGTGGTTGAGGAAATTAGAGACAAACAGCTTAAATTTACATAATTCTTATAGTTTGATATCCCAGAGGAGAAGATATATCTTCTCTTTCCCACTTTGCAATAGATCAAATTTCAGGGAAGACTCTGATTGGCTCTTCTTTGGTCACATGCCCACCTCGAAACCAATCATTATAGCTAGGGGAGTGGAGTACTTTGATTGGCCATCCTGAGTCATATGCCCACCTATGTTGGGATGCTAAGATTTGTGATTGCCAGCCCCACAGAGATAACATGGGCCAAGAAGGGGTGGTTACCCATAGGAAGAGATGCTGAGTTAATAAGTTCTGTTCATTACCACCTCCCTGCAAGCTGATGTTGTTTTCCACACACTGTGAATAGAGTGTACATTTCTACATTTTCACCCAAACTCTCTTTTCTTTTCTATTAACTCTTCTCTGTGTTAAGCCATCCTGTTCAGGTACAGTTGGACAAAAGAAGTAATTGGCCTTTATTTTTTTATAAAGTTTTTTCCCAATCCTTTTTTCTTTATCTTCGAATAGTGGTATAATCAGTGTAAAAGCAACCTGACTTGTCTATCCTTCAAAGGTTTAATGATCTCTCACCCATCATTGGCCTTTCTTGACCAGGTAGGCATATGACTGTATTTCCAGTTCAATTAAATATTGCATCCTGAAGACAGGTGCCTCTTGTAGCCAAGGGTGCTGCCCACTGATACAACTTTTTCCTATATTCGAGTAGTGCACTATTTACACTTCTCAGATCTTGAGGCTTCTTCCTCTTCCTCCACCTTAATAGTCTACAAGTGATCATTTTACTACTTGTTCCAATCAATATCTACTCTGTCAGATTTCTCTTCTGTGTCTCCTAAGCCAAAAATGGCCTGTAGAAGTGTTCATTCAGCCCCTCACAGCAATACAAATCTTTAAAATCTGTTACAAAGATATAAACAAATCTGGATTTTTGCTTTTTTTTTTGTAATTATTGGCTTTATTTTGTAAGAGATTCATGACAGTTATCTATTTCTTTTGATTTTTGCTTTTTTGAACAAATCAGATCTGTGACTCCTGGGCCCACATTCCCCATATAGCAACAATGTACCAGAGTGGGCCTCTGGACTGGCCATGAATTCTCCAGGCCATCACTTCCAAGGGCATTCTCATTTGAAGCTCCATTGCCATTTACCATCTCCTTTGCCGGTTAGTTTTGCTTACACCTGGCCCATTTCACTCAGTCACATTCCCTGCCTGGCCCCCGGAGCACTGTTTGAGTTTGTGACTCCTGGTTGGTGGCCACTGCAAATCAGGGACAGGTTGAAGCAAGGTTTAAACCACTGATGAATTGGGGCCTAGATTGGCCTTGTGCCTCAAGGCTCAAACTAGACGTAGATTGATGGTGTACTTCAAAGGCAGAGGAGACACTTCTAAGACTTTAGAAAGAACTGCCGCTACTTGTCTGTGTAACAACTATTGTACCTTTCAAGAGAATTATATGATGTTTAAATACAATAAAAGAAAGTTTCCAGAAATAGATATAAATACCATGGAAGAATGCTAGCGTGTCTTAAATCTGAATCACTTTAAAGAAGCAAGATGAGATTCAAAGTCTTAAAATTATTTTGTAAAATAGTTAATGTATACTTATATTTTATTGAAATCTTTTATTGAGTTCTTTATTTGTCCCATATGGTAATAAATGTCTGCAGAAGGAAGAAAGGAAGGAAGGAAAAAAGGAAGAGTACTTGAATATAGGTGCTGGCTAACTCATTTTTTAAATTTAATTTTTAAATAATTAGAAGAAGAATTTGCAAAAATACTACACAGAGGTCCTGTGTGCCCATTAACCAGCTCCCCCAATGGTGCTATCTTTCATAACTATAGGATAATCCTTTTTCATATTCCAGTGTCACACAGTAGGCATTCGATAAAGTGCATTGACTGAATGTTTGCATATAGAAAACAAATGTTATCATCTGTTGATTTTAACAGGATACCCTCTTTTTCTTTATTTTATTTTATCTTATTACTTTTGAATAGATAATATATGCACAGGAAGCAAAATTCAATAGATAAGAAGAGTACACAGGGAAAGGTAGGTTTCCCTCTCTTCCCCACCTCCCTATTACCCAGATGCCTCTCCGGAGGTATTATTTATTTCTTATGTCTCCTTCATACGTAGTTAATATTTGCAAACCTTTATGTATCTGTTGTCTCCTTGCCTACCCCTCTTCCATTGTAGCATACCATATGCACACCATTTTCGCTTAGCGGTATATATTCGAGATCATTCCATGTAAGTTCATAGAGTTTCTCCATTGTTTTTAATAGCTATTTATTATGTATTCCATTATATATTAAATGGCTATACCATAATTTATTTAATTAATTCCCTATTGATGGGCACTTAGGTTGATTACCGTCTTTTATTATTATAATAATATTGCAATAAATATCCAAGTCTGTTTTTATTTAGCACAGGTACAGTCTCTCTTGATACTAATGCATATCTTTATAGATTCAAAATCCCTGAACTTGCATATTTGGTCATATAAATAGAACTTTGATGGCAGAAAATGTCCTGAAGCTTTGTGTGGTTTCTGGCCCCAGCCAGTGAGATTTGCCAAAGGTTTGGCAGCTTTTAACTGATGCTGATACACCTGTTCTTGGTTATTTCCATCTGAACTGTGTCTGGTAAGTAGAGAAAGGAATAAGTTAAGTTACATCCAGGATGATCTACAAGGGATGTGCCATACAAGATAATGAATGTACATCATTTCTTTTCACTTCTATCATTTGACCCACCTTGCTGATCCTGTCCTTGCCACTAGCTGATGGGTCTAATCTCTTGTTTGAAGTTATTTTCTCTCACCCCTTACTGCCTACCAGATTTTGGTGAAACTTCATTACTCGCTAAATATCTCCATTCCTAAACAGCTTTACATTGCTGAGAGATGAATCATGTTACCTCTTTGTTGCTGGCCTATGTCTTATTAACTATATCTTTCTTTAAGCAGAGTTTTAAAGATCAAAACTGGTTTCTTTTCTGACCTTTTCTTTTCTTGTCTGGCTTTTCATTGCAGTTCTTGAGGGAAGAACTGTTGCTCTTTTTCACACTCAAAATTTATTTTGGTCCCATGAAGCCTAGTGCCCCTAAGCAGCTGTTAACAATCTGCCCCAAATGTCTACAAAATGGGAGGGATACACACTGATGAGCTTATCACTCATTCATTTAGTTATTAATTCATGCACCAAGTATTTTTTGAGTGCCCACTCTGAACCAGGCAGCCCTGGCCTAATCAGTGAACAAGGCAAAGATCCCTGACATTAAAGAGCTTGCTTTCTGGCATGTGTTTATGTGGGGTGTGGAGGACAGACAAAAATAAATAAGCAAATTTTTTAGTATCTTAGAAGGTGATAGGGCTGACCCTGTGGCTCACTGGGGAGAGTGCGGCGCTGGGAGCGCCGAGGCCGCGGGTTTGGATCCTATATAGGGATGGCCGGTGTGCTCACTGGCTGAGCGTGGTGCAGGCGACACCAGACCAAGGGTTGCGATCCCCTTACTGGTCACACACACACACACACACACACACACAAGAAGGTGATAAATGCCATAGGGGTGGGGGGAGGCAGGCCAAGGGTGGTTGGGAGTGGGGGGACAGGGGACACATTGCAAGTTAAATAGAGTAGTCAGGATAGGCCTTGTTGAGGGTGTGAGGTTTGAGCTAAGACTTCAAAGCGCAGAGGATATCCTTACACAGTATTCTGTGTGTGTGTGTATTTGTATAAAAATACCACTGAAGACTGAATTTTTTTTACAGGTATATTGAAATATAATTCACATACCATAAAATTCGCCCTTCAAAAGTGTACAATTTAGTGTTTTTTAGTATATTTACAGAGTTGTGAAACCATCACAATTATCTAATTCCAGAATATTTTCATCATCCTCAAAAGAAACTTATTAGCGGTCACTACCCATTCCTGCCTTCCCCCAGCCTGGCAACCACTAATCTACTTTTTTTGTCTATAGATTTGCCAATTCTGGGCATTTCATATAAATGGAATCATACGATAGGTGGCTTTTTGTGTATGGCTTTCACTTAGCAGCATAATAGTTTCAAGGTCCATCCATGTTGTGGCATATATCGGTATTTCATTTCTATGAATACTGTCCCATTGTATGGATATACCACATTTGTTTTTTCATCAGTTGATGATGACCTTGAATTTTAAATATTGCGAAGTGATATGTGTGGGGGACCATCCCCCTTAATTAAGGACTAGACTGTGCCATGTGTGAGTGAGGGGCATTGTTAGGACTAATGGTGCCCAGGTGCAGTCAGCACTGGTGAGGCTTGGTTTAGAAGAAACTAGAAAGCCACTCTGCCCAAAGCTCTGCTTTCTCAGGTGCCTCCCTCCTGAAGCAGAAGCTCTGGGTGGTCCAAGTGTGGTAACACAGATCTGTGTATTTTTTTCAAGTTTATTTTATATTCCACATTTTGAAAATACTTTTTCTACTTTAAAACGTAACCTTGGTAAGTTGTTTACTCAAGAAAATTCTCAATGAGTTTTCTTTTCTTTCTCTCTTTTTCTTTCTTGTCTTTTTAATATTCGGGGTGTGGTAGCAAGTAGAAGCAAATCATCCTAACCAAATATTTGCAAATATCTTTAACAAAGCTATTCCGGCTGGGCGGGGAAGGAAGACTCCGCGGAGGAAGTGGGAATTGAATCTGGCTTTCGAAGGAGGGGTTCGAGTCTCTGAGGACTAGATGAGGAAGGAAAAGGCATGTTTCCAAAAGAGGTAGGGAATTAAAAGTTTATCTTTTGGGTGACTGGGAACCCCTGGGCCCTTGAGCACGTGTCTTAGGTATGCTAATTTGGTAGACATCAGTCTGCGCATCAAGGGTGATGGTGATAGACTCCTCTGGCCTTCTGCACATGGCACGACTCAAAGTTTCATAACTTCTCTTGAGGGTGGTGTTTGAATTACAGTCTATGCAGAAAGATGAATTCCATCAGAATCTAAAGGACTTCCTCAAGATTTCTCCCTGCTCATTCAGTTGAGAGTAACTAAGTGACACCAGTGCAAGAACCGGACGCATCCCAGCATATCCGAGCTGCAAACTGCCCCTGACAGCCCGGGCCTTTCCCGTCGATACTGGAGGCAGGGTGGGGATGGAGGGCCCGGTACCGACGCCCAGTTACCGGGGAACTGTGGATGGGGGTAGGGAAGCCGGGAATGACGAGAGCTCCCACGCCAGAATGGCCCTTACTCCTGCACCAGACCGGGACGCGGGTGGCCATCAGGAAGGAAGTGCTTAACCCCAGAGCAGGTTGCGCTCCCCACCCCCGCCGAACACCGGCAACCGCGAGGAGAAATGTCTGCCGCAGAGGTCTGAGAGCCGCAGGGGCAGAGCAAGGCGCGGGGGCGGAGCAAGGCGCGGGGGCGGAGCTATAACGAAAGGGCGGGGTAGAGACGGCGGGCGGAGGGCGGAGCGAGAACAATGGGGTGGAGCAAGACGGCGGGCGGAGGGCGGAGCGAGGACGATGGGGTGGAGCGCAGATGGCGGGAGGGAGGCGGAGCTGGGACGAGGGGGCGGAACTAAGAGGAGGGGGCGGAGCGGGGGCGGAGCGTGTTCGGCTGCCTGGGCCCGCCTCCAACCGCAGGCGCGCCCG